>NW_026578159.1:0-141005 GCF_029603195.1 Condylostylus longicornis
ACAAGGAGTTTGAAATATGTATTTTTGTAGAAAAAATGTTGGAAAAACTCAAATTAAACAAATCTAAGAATCTGGACTAGAAAAACTGCTTCTAAGTTTATTGTATAAGGTAAACAGCTGTATTTTCGACCAATTTTTCACACCTCTGACTAAAACACATCTTACTTTGATATTCCTTTATTACATCATTGGTTTCGATCGGTTTAAACAAATTTTTAGATAAAATTTTTAATTTTTTATTCAGTTTGTTTCTATTTTGATCTTTTTAGTGTACCTAATTCAGTCCGTAAACAAGCTATAATATAAACTTATGGAGAAGAATATTATGGAAAAGAATATTATCCTATTATAGACACGAATCAACAAATTATTATGGACATGTTTACAGAACTTCTACACCTTTGAAGATAGAAAGCTGAAATTTTATACGAACATGCAAATTTTTGATACCATTTTTCTTCTACATCGTACCTTACAGGAGTCTGAAATTTTAGCAGCTCTTAGATATTCATAAATATTTTATTTCGTTAGAAGAACATTTTTTCCCGTCTCCACCCCTTCTCAACTTATCGCATCTTGAAATTTGTAAAATTTGAATTTTTGACGCCTTATATTTTAAAAACCACAAGCTTTTTTAAATTTCTATAAACGCAAAAAACCAACGGTAAATTCCATGACACTAAAAAGTATCTTTATTTTTCTTAGCTCATACAATTAACCATTAAAATTGAGCATTATGTTAACCCCTCTTTATATTAATTTTTACTTTATTTCAAAGACTGCATAAATCGCTCATCCTAAATATAATATGCAATCGTTTCGTTTATGAATGAAAATAATTTTAATAGTGTGGGAGGTATACATAGACTGTATTTAAAAGCATTATTTTCACTTATTGAAGAGAAAAGTGCTACAATATGGTTTGGCCCAACTTTATTATTGTATATATTTTAAAATTGCATTTTCTAATAATTTGCTAACATACTTAGTTTCTCTCTATATAGTTGCTAGTTACTTAGTTTCTCTAACAAGAAAATGAGTATTAAGTGAATGTACCTAAAGCGGTCTTAAATGTTTTTAATCATTTTTCTAACTCTGAAGAAAAACCATAGAACCACAATAATAAAAAATATATTTTTTCTTAAATTTTAGGTGAAATTACAACATTCTCTGAAAAAATTGAACTATTCATGCTCCACAAAAACTAAATAATAAATTCAAAATTATATCGGAAGCGCTGTGGACTCGAAAATCAACTTAATTGTAAAAAAATAATTTAAAAACCTAATTAATTTTGATTTGTAACTTAACGTAAATTTTTTTAGAAGCAAATTATATGCATGGGACCGAATTATTGCCGTTTATCTAAATATAATTGGAACAAACGATGAAAATATTCAAATATCAACAATAAAATTGATAATTTTGAAACGTATTCATTCATCATTTCATTGTCTCAAATAAATTCCAAACTTCATAATGTTGCAAAATGTAAAAACAAACTAGTTTTATAAAATTTCTCAATGAAACCTTAAAACTTTACATTAATAAGCGTAAATGCATAATATGTAGGGTATTTCTGACAAATTTATATTTTAAAAACTTTAAAATCATTATGATCATTAAAATTGTAATGATTTTTTCATTTAATTTTGTTTATTTAATTTATACTAAAGATGAAAATTACAGTACAACTTTGTACTGTAATTTCTTGCTTTTCTGGGCCACTAGAGAGAGGCAAAACACTAATTCTTGCTTTTTTTCTGTTAATAGTGTTAATATAATTTTGATTTAATAAAAATATTTCACCTATTTTCTTATTTTTATGTTTAAATAGAATGTAGGCAAAATTTGGGTTCGAACTCATTCACTACAATACAACCGAAACTTTAAATAGCAAACCCAAATTTCATTAAATTTCATTAAAAAAAAAAAAATATTGCATACAAAAAAAAAATTTTTTTTTCAAAATGTAAAAATTTGGATTTGAACTGAGGTCCCCATATTTCATATTATAAGGCAAAATTTTAAAATTCTTAAAGATTAAGACCTAAATCCGGACATAGGGTGGACAAGACACTGTTCCTAGCCTTGGGAATAATATTGCGGTTTCAAGGGAATATACATGGAAAACGTTTCAACAACTTAATCTAACCTAACACATAAACTAAACCTAATATTGATTCCCATTACACACCCCAAACTAAACCCTACCCGACTTGAATATAAACAAAATCTATAATTTAATCGCGCAATTTTAGTATAAAAATATTCAACAAAATTCTTATTTTTAAATATTAATGAGGATATTTTTTTTTTTTCATGAAAATTAAAAATTGCTTTTCAATTCAAAATCAGAATGAACATCATAAGTCAAAATTATAATTTCAATCAAAAATATTGTACATATTATAAAAATAATCAGAATTGAATCAAAATTTTAAAATTAATAACAAAATAGCTAAAATTACACTAATTAATGTGAAGGAATTTAAGAAAAAATTAATGGAATAAGTTCTTACCATAAAGCTGCAAATAACAACTAGAAGAATGAAAATTTTCGGAATGTTTTATTGAACTTTTTTCAACAATAACAACAATATTAAGAGATTTGCATCGGGAATCAATTTTCAAAACATTTTTAATACCAAAAAGAAGACATGTATTGTACAAGGAGTTTGAAATATGTATTTTTGTAGAAAAAATGTTGGAACAACTCAAATTAAACAAATCTAAGAATCTGGACTAGAAAAACTGCTTCTAAGTTTATTGTAAAAGGTAAACAGCTGTATTTTCGAACAATTTTTCACACCTCTGACTAAAACACATCTTACTTTGATATTCCTTTATTACATCATTGGTTTCGATCGGTTTAAACAAATTTTTAGATAAAATTTTTAATTTTTTATTCAGTTTGTTTCTATTTTGATCTTTTTAGTGTACCTAATTCAGTCCGTAAACAAGCTATAATATAAACTTATGGAGAAGAATATTATGGAAAAGAATATTATCCTATTATAGACACGAATCAACAAATTATTATGGACATGTTTACAGAACTTCTACACCTTTGAAGATAGAAAGCTGAAATTTTATACGAACATGCAAATTTTTGATACCATTTTTCTTCTACATCGTACATTACAGGAGTCTGAAATTTTAGCAGCTCTTAGATATTCATAAATATTTTATTTCGTTAGAAGAACATTTTTTCCCGTCTCCACCCCTTCTCAACTTATCGCATCTTGAAATTTGTAAAATTTGAATTTTTGACGCCTTATATTTTAAAAACCACAAGCTTTTTTAAATTTCTATAAACGCAAAAAACCAACGGTAAATTCCATGACACTAAAAAGTATCTTTATTTTTCTTAGCTCATGCAATTAACCATTAAAATTGAGCATTATGTTAACCCCTCTTTATATTAATTTTTACTTTATTTCAAAGACTGCATAAATCGCTCATCCTAAATATAATATGCAATCGTTTCGTTTATGAATGAAAATAATTTTAATAGTGTGGGAGGTGTACATAGACTGTATTTAAAAGCATTATTTTCACTTGTTGAAGAGAAAAGTGCTACAATATGGTTTGGCCCAACTTTATTATTGTATATATTTTAAAATTACATTTTCTAATAATTTGCTAACATACTTAGTTTCTCTCTATATAGTTTCTATATAGTTGCTAGTTACTTAGTTTCTCTAACAAGAAAATGAGTATTAAGTGAATGTACCTAAACCGGTCTTAAATGTTTTTAATCATTTTTCTAACTCTGAAGAAAAACCATAGAACCACAATAATAAGAAATATATTTTTTCTTAAATTTTAGGTGAAATTACAACATTCTCTGAAAAAATTGAACTATTATTCATGCTCCACAAAAACTAAATAATAAATTCAAAATTATATCGGAAGCGCTGTGGACTCGAAAATCAACTTAATTGTAAAAAAATAATTTAAAAACCTATTTAATTTTGATTTGTAACTTAATGTAAATTTTTTTAGAAGCAAATTATATGCATGGGACCGAATTATTGCCGTTTACCTAAATATAATTGGAACAAACGATGAAAATATTCAAATATCAACAATAAAATTGATAATTTTGAAACGTATTCATTCATCATTTCATTGTCTCAAATAAATTCCAAACTTCATAATGTTGCAAAATGTAAAAACAAACTAGTTTTATAAAATTTCTCAATGAAACCTTAAAACTTTACATTAATAAGCGTAAATGCATAATATGTAGGGTATTTCTGACAAATTTATATTTTAAAAACTTTAAAATCATTATGATCATTAAAATTGTAATGATTTTTTCATTTAATTTTGTTTATTAAATTTATACTAAAGATGAAAATTACAGTACAACTTTGTACTGTAATTTCTTGCTTTTCTGGGCCCCTAGAGAGAGGCAAAACACTAATTCTTGCATTTTTTTCTGTTAATAGTGTTAATATAATTTTGATTTAATAAAAATATTTCACCTATTTTCTTATTTTTATGTTTAAATAGAATGTAGGCAAAATTTGGGTTCGAACTCATTCACTACAATACAACCGAAACTTTAAATAGCAAACCAAAATTTCATTAAATTTCATTAAAAAAAAAAAAATTATTGCATACAAAAAAAAAATTTTTTTTTTCAAAATGTAAAAATTTGGATTTGAACTGAGGTCCCCATATTTCATATTATAAGGCAAAATTTTAAAATTCTTAAAGATTAAGACCTAAATCCGGACATAGGGTGGACAAGACACTGTTCCTAGCCTTGGGAATAATATTGCGGTTTCAAGGGAATATACATGGAAAACGTTTCAACAACTTAATCTAACCTAACACATAAACTAAACCTAATATTGATTCCCATTACACACCCCAAACTAAACCCTACCCGACTTGAATATAAACAAAATCTATAATTTAATCGCGCAATTTTAGTATAAATATATTCAACAAAATTTTTATTTTTAAATATTAATGAGGATATTTTTTTTTTTTCATGAAAATTAAAAATTGCTTTTCAAATCAAAATCAGAATGAACATCATAAATCAAAATTATAATTTCAATCAAAAATATTGTACATATTATAAAAATAATCAGAATTGAATCAAAATTTTAAAATTAATAACAAAATAGCTAAAATTACACTAATTAATGTGAAGGAATTTAAGAAAAAATTAATGGAATAAGTTCTTACCATAAAGCTGCAAATAACAACTAGAAGAATGAAAATTTTCGGAATGTTTTATTGAACTTTTTTCAACAATAACAACAATATTAAGAGATTTGCATCGGGAATCAATTTTCAAAACATTTTTAATACCAAAAAGAAGACATGTATTGTACAAGGAGTTTGAAATATGTATTTTTGTAGAAAAAATGTTGGAACAACTCAAATTAAACAAATCTAAGAATCTGGACTAGAAAAACTGCTTCTAAGTTTATTGTATAAGGTAAACAGCTGTATTTTCGACCAATTTTTCACACCTCTGACTAAAACACATCTTACTTTGATATTCCTTTATTACATCATTGGTTTCGATCGGTTTAAACAAATTTTTAGATAAAATTTTTAATTTTTTATTCAGTTTGTTTCTATTTTGATCTTTTTAGTGTACCTAATTCAGTCCGTAAACAAGCTATAATATAAACTTATGGAGAAGAATATTATGGAAAAGAATATTATCCTATTATAGACACGAATCAACAAATTATTATGGACATGTTTACAGAACTTCTACACCTTTGAAGATAGAAAGCTGAAATTTTATACGAACATGCAAATTTTTGATACCATTTTTCTTTTACATCGTACCTTACAGGAGTCTGAAATTTTAGCAGCTCTTAGATATTCATAAATATTTTATTTCGTTAGAAGAACATTTTTTCCCGTCTCCACCCCTTCTCAACTTATCGCATCTTGAAATTTGTAAAATTTGAATTTTTGACGCCTTATATTTTAAAAACCACAAGCTTTTTTAAATTTCTATAAACGCAAAAAACCAACGGTAAATTCCATGACACTAAAAAGTATCTTTATTTTTCTTAGCTCATACAATTAACCATTAAAATTGAGCATTATGTTAACCCCTCTTTATATTAATTTTTGCTTTATTTCAAAGACTGCATAAATCGCTCATCCTAAATATAATATGCAATCGTTTCGTTTATGAATGAAAATAATTTTAATAGTGTGGGAGGTGTACATAGACTGTATTTAAAAGCATTATTTTCACTTGTTGAAGAGAAAAGTGCTACAATATGGTTTGGCCCAACTTTATTATTGTATATATTTTAAAATTGCATTTTCTAATAATTTGCTAACATACTTAGTTTCTCTCTATATAGTTGCTAGTTACTTAGTTTCTCTAACAAGAAAATGAGTATTAAGTGAATGTACCTAAAGCGGTCTTAAATGTTTTTAATCATTTTTCTAACTCTGAAGAAAAACCATAGAACCACAATAATAAAAAATATATTTTTTCTTAAATTTTAGGTGAAATTACAACATTCTCTGAAAAAATTGAACTATTCATGCTCCACAAAAACTAAATAATAAATTCAAAATTATATCGGAAGCGCTGTGGACTCGAAAATCAACTTAATTGTAAAAAAATAATTTAAAAACCTAATTAATTTTGATTTGTAACTTAATGTAAATTTTTTTAGAAGCAAATTATATGCATGGGACCGAATTATTGCCGTTTATCTAAATATAATTGGAACAAACGATGAAAATATTCAAATATCAACAATAAAATTGATAATTTTGAAACGTATTCATTCATCATTTCATTGTCTCAAATAAATTCCAAACTTCATAATGTTGCAAAATGTAAAAAGAAACTAGTTTTATAAAATTTCTCAATGAAACCTTAAAACTTTACATTAATAAGCGTAAATGCATAATATGTAGGGTATTTCTGACAAATTTATATTTTAAAAACTTTAAAATCATTATGATCATTAAAATTGTAATGATTTTTTCATTTAATTTTGTTTATTAAATTTATACTAAAGATGAAAATTACAGTACAACTTTGTACTGTAATTTCTTGCTTTTCTGGGCCACTAGAGAGAGGCAAAACACTAATTCTTGCTTTTTTTCTGTTAATAGTGTTAATATAATTTTGATTTAATAAAAATATTTCACCTATTTTCTTATTTTTATGTTTAAATAGAATGTAGGCAAAATTTGGGTTCGAACTCATTCACTACAATACAACCGAAACTTTAAATAGCAAACCCAAATTTCATTAAATTTCATTAAAAAAAAAAATTATTGCATACAAAAAAAAAATTTTTTTTTCAAAATGTAAAAATTTGGATTTGAACTGAGGTCCCCATATTTCATATTATAAGGCAAAATTTTAAAATTCTTAAAGATTAAGACCTAAATCCGGACATAGGGTGGACAAGACACTGTTCCTAGCCTTGGGAATAATATTGCGGTTTCAAGGGAATATACATGGAAAACGTTTCAACAACTTAATCTAACCTAACACATAAACTAAACCTAATATTGATTCCCATTACACACCCCAAACTAAACCCTACCCGACTTGAATATAAACAAAATCTATAATTTAATCGCGCAATTTTAGTATAAATATATTCAACAAAATTTTTATTTTTAAATATTAATGAGGATATTTTTTTTTTTTCATGAAAATTAAAAATTGCTTTTCAATTCAAAATCAGAATGAACATCATAAGTCAAAATTATAATTTCAATCAAAAATATTGTACATATTATAAAAATAATCAGAATTGAATCAAAATTTTAAAATTAATAACAAAATAGCTAAAATTACACTAATTAATGTGAAGGAATTTAAGAAAAAATTAATGGAATAAGTTCTTACCATAAAGCTGCAAATAACAACTAGAAGAATGAAAATTTTCGGAATGTTTTATTGAACTTTTTTCAACAATAACAACAATATTAAGAGATTTGCATCGGGAATCAATTTTCAAAACATTTTTAATACCAAAAAGAAGACATGTATTGTACAAGGAGTTTGAAATATGTATTTTTGTAGAAAAAATGTTGGAACAACTCAAATTAAACAAATCTAAGAATCTGGACTAGAAAAACTGCTTCTAAGTTTATTGTAAAAGGTAAACAGCTGTATTTTCGACCAATTTTTCACACCTCTGACTAAAACACATCTTACTTTGATATTCCTTTATTACATCATTGGTTTCGATCGGTTTAAACAAATTTTTAGATAAAATTTTTAATTTTTTATTCAGTTTGTTTCTATTTTGATCTTTTTAGTGTACCTAATTCAGTCCGTAAACAAGCTATAATATAAACTTATGGAGAAGAATATTATGGAAAAGAATATTATCCTATTATAGACACGAATCAACAAATTATTATGGACATGTTTACAGAACTTCTACACCTTTGAAGATAGAAAGCTGAAATTTTATACGAACATGCAAATTTTTGATACCATTTTTCTTCTACATCGTACCTTACAGGAGTCTGAAATTTTAGCAGCTCTTAGATATTCATAAATATTTTATTTCGTTAGAAGAACATTTTTTCCCGTCTCCACCCCTTCTCAACTTATCGCATCTTGAAATTTGTAAAATTTGAATTTTTGACGCCTTATATTTTAAAAACCACAAGCTTTTTTAAATTTCTATAAACGCAAAAAACCAACGGTAAATTCCATGACACTAAAAAGTATCTTTATTTTTCTTAGCTCATGCAATTAACCATTAAAATTGAGCATTATGTTAACCCCTCTTTATATTAATTTTTACTTTATTTCAAAGACTGCATAAATCGCTCATCCTAAATATAATATGCAATCGTTTCGTTTATGAATGAAAATAATTTTAATAGTGTGGGAGGTGTACATAGACTGTATTTAAAAGCATTATTTTCACTTGTTGAAGAGAAAAGTGCTACAATATGGTTTGGCCCAACTTTATTATTGTATATATTTTAAAATTGCATTTTCTAATAATTTGCTAACATACTTAGTTTCTCTCTATATAGTTTCTATATAGTTGCTAGTTACTTAGTTTCTCTAACAAGAAAATGAGTATTAAGTGAATGTACCTAAACCGGTCTTAAATGTTTTTAATCATTTTTCTAACTCTGAAGAAAAACCATAGAACCACAATAATAAGAAATATATTTTTTCTTAAATTTTAGGTGAAATTACAACATTCTCTGAAAAAATTGAACTATTATTCATGCTCCACAAAAACTAAATAATAAATTCAAAATTATATCGGAAGCGCTGTGGACTCGAAAATCAACTTAATTGTAAAAAAATAATTTAAAAACCTATTTAATTTTGATTTGTAACTTAATGTAAATTTTTTTAGAAGCAAATTATATGCATGGGACCGAATTATTGCCGTTTACCTCAATATAATTGGAACAAACGATGAAAATATTCAAATATCAACAATAAAATTGATAATTTTGAAACGTATTCATTCATCATTTCATTGTCTCAAATAAATTCCAAACTTCATAATGTTGCAAAATGTAAAAACAAACTAGTTTTATAAAATTTCTCAATGAAACCTTAAAACTTTACATTAATAAGCGTAAATGCATAATATGTAGGGTATTTCTGACAAATTTATATTTTAAAAACTTTAAAATCATTATGATCATTAAAATTGTAATGATTTTTTCATTTAATTTTGTTTATTTAATTTATACTAAAGATGAAAATTACAGTACAACTTTGTACTGTAATATCTTGCTTTTCTGGGCCCCTAGAGAGAGGCAAAACACTAATTCTTGCTTTTTTTCTGTTAATAGTGTTAATATAATTTTGATTTAATAAAAATATTTCACCTATTTTCTTATTTTTATGTTTAAATAGAATGTAGGCAAAATTTGGGTTCGAACTCATTCACTACAATACAACCGAAACTTTAAATAGCAAACCCAAATTTCATTAAATTTCATTAAAAAAAAAAAAATTATTGCATACAAAAAAAAAATTTTTTTTTCAAAATGTAAAAATTTGGATTTGAACTGAGGTCCCCATATTTCATATTATAAGGCAAAATTTTAAAATTCTTAAAGATTAAGACCTAAATCCGGACATAGGGTGGACAAGACACTGTTCCTAGCCTTGGGAATAATATTGCGGTTTCAAGGGAATATACATGGAAAACGTTTCAACAACTTAATCTAACCTAACACATAAACTAAACCTAATATTGATTCCCATTACACACCCCAAACTAAACCCTACCCGACTTGAATATAAACAAAATCTATAATTTAATCGCGCAATTTTAGTATAAATATATTCAACAAAATTTTTATTTTTAAATATTAATGAGGATATTTTTTTTTTTTCATGAAAATTAAAAATTGCTTTTCAATTCAAAATCAGAATGAACATCATAAGTCAAAATTATAATTTCAATCAAAAATATTGTACATATTATAAAAATAATCAGAATTGAATCAAAATTTTAAAATTAATAACAAAATAGCTAAAATTACACTAATTAATGTGAAGGAATTTAAGAAAAAACTAATGGAATAAGTTCTTACCATAAAGCTGCAAATAACAACTAGAAGAATGAAAATTTTCGGAATGTTTTATTGAACTTTTTTCAACAATAACAACAATATTAAGAGATTTGCATCGGGAATCAATTTTCGAAACATTTTTAATACCAAAAAGAAGACATGTATTGTACAAGGAGTTTGACATATGTATTTTTGTAGAAAAAATGTTGGAACAACTCAAATTAAACAAATCTAAGAATCTGGACTAGAAAAACTGCTTCTAAGTTTATTGTATAAGGTAAACAGCTGTATTTTAGACCAATTTTTCACACCTCTGACTAAAACACATCTTACTTTGATATTCCTTTATTACATCATTGGTTTCGATCGGTTTAAACAAATTTTTAGATAAAATTTTTAATTTTTTATTCAGTTTGTTTCTATTTTGATCTTTTTAGTGTACCTAATTCAGTCCGTAAACAAGCTATAATATAAACTTATGGAGAAGAATATTATGGAAAAGAATATTATCCATTTATAGACACGAATCAACAAATTATTATGGACATGTTTACAGAACTTCTACACCTTTGAAGATAGAAAGCTGAAATTTTATACGAACATGCAAATTTTTGATACCATTTTTCTTCTACATCGTACCTTACAGGAGTCTGAAATTTTAGCAGCTCTTAGATATTCATAAATATTTTATTTCGTTAGAAGAACATTTTTTCCCGTCTCCACCCCTTCTCAACTTATCGCATCTTGAAATTTGTAAAATTTGAATTTTTGACGCCTTATATTTTAAAAACCACAAGCTTTTTTAAATTTCTATAAACGCAAAAAACCAACGGTAAATTCCATGACACTAAAAAGTATCTTTATTTTTCTTAGCTCATGCAATTAACCATTAAAATTGAGCATTATGTTAACCCCTCTTTATATTAATTTTTGCTTTATTTCAAAGACTGCATAAATCGCTCATCCTAAATATAATATGCAAGCGTTTCGTTTATGAATGAAAATAATTTTAATAGTGTGGGAGGTGTACATAGACTGTATTTAAAAGCATTATTTTCACTTGTTGAAGAGAAAAGTGCTACAATATGGTTTGGCCCAACTTTATTATTGTATATATTTTAAAATTGCATTTTCTAATAATTTGCTAACATACTTAGTTTCTCTCTATATAGTTTCTATATAGTTGCTAGTTACTTAGTTTCTCTAACAAGAAAATGAGTATTAAGTGAATGTACCTAAAGCGGTCTTAAATGTTTTTAATCATTTTTCTAACTCTGAAGAAAAACCATAGAACCACAATAATAAAAAATATATTTTTTCTTAAATTTTAGGTGAAATTACAACATTCTCTGAAAAAATTGAACTATTCATGCTCCACAAAAACTAAATAATAAATTCAAAATTATATCGGAAGCGCTGTGGACTCGAAAATCAACTTAATTGTAAAAAAATAATTTAAAAACCTATTTAATTTTGATTTGTAACTTAATGTAAATTTTTTTAGAAGCAAATTATATGCATGGGACCGAATTATTGCCGTTTACCTAAATATAATTGGAACAAACGATGAAAATATTCAAATATCAACAATAAAATTGATAATTTTGAAACGTATTCATTCATCATTTCATTGTCTCAAATAAATTCCAAACTTCATAATGTTGCAAAATGTAAAAACAAACTAGTTTTATAAAATTTCTCAATGAAACCTTAAAACTTTACATTAATAAGCGTAAATGCATAATATGTAGGGTATTTCTGACAAATTTATATTTTAAAAACTTTAAAATCATTATGATCATTAAAATTGTAATGATTTTTTCATTTAATTTTGTTTATTAAATTTATACTAAAGATGAAAATTACAGTACAACTTTGTACTGTAATTTCTTGCTTTTCTGGCCCCTAGAGAGAGGCAAAACACTAATTCTTGCTTTTTTTCTGTTAATAGTGTTAATATAATTTTGATTTAATAAAAATATTTCACCTATTTTCTTATTTTTATGTTTAAATAGAATGTAGGCAAAATTTGGGTTCGAACTCATTCACTACAATACAACCGAAACTTTAAATAGCAAACCCAAATTTCATTAAATTTCATTAAAAAAAAAAAAATTATTGCATACAAAAAAAAAATTTTTTTTTCAAAATGTAAAAATTTGGATTTGAACTGAGGTCCCCATATCTCATATTATAAGGCAAAATTTTAAAATTCTTAAAGATTAAGACCTAAATCCGGACATAGGGTGGACAAGACACTGTTCCTAGCCTTGGGAATAATATTGCGGTTTCAAGGGAATATACATGGAAAACGTTTCAACAACTTAATCTAACCTAACACATAAACTAAACCTAATATTGATTCCCATTACACACCCCAAACTAAACCCTACCCGACTTGAATATAAACAAAATCTATAATTTAATCGCGCAATTTTAGTATAAATATATTCAACAAAATTTTTATTTTTAAATATTAATGAGGATTTTTTTTTTTTTTTTCATGAAAATAAAAAATTGCTTTTCAATTCAAAATCAGAATGAACATCATAAGTCAAAATTATAATTTCAATCAAAAATATTGTACATATTATAAAAATAATCAGAATTGAATCAAAATTTTAAAATTAATAACAAAATAGCTAAAATTACACTAATTAATGTGAAGGAATTTAAGAAAAAATTAATGGAATAAGTTCTTACCATAAAGCTGCAAATAACAACTAGAAGAATGAAAATTTTCGGAATGTTTTATTGAACTTTTTTCAACAATAACAACAATATTAAGAGATTTGCATCGGGAATCAATTTTCAAAACATTTTTAACACCAAAAAGAAGACATGAATTGTACAAGGAGTTTGAAATATGTATTTTTGTAGAAATGTTGGAACAACTCAAATTAAACAAATCTAAGAATCTGGACTAGAAAAACTGCTTCTAAGTTTATTGTATAAGGTAAACAGCTGTATTTTCGATCAATTTTTCACACCTCTGACTAAAACACATCTTACTTTGATATTCCTTTATTACATCATTGGTTTCGATCGGTTTAAACAAATTTTTAGATAAAATTTTTAAGTGTACCTAATTCACTCCGTAAACAAGCTATAATATAAACTTATGGAGAAGAATATTATGGAAAAGAATATTATCCTATTATAGACACGAATCAACAAAATTATTATGGACATGTTTACAGAACTTTTACACCTTTGAAGATAGAAAGCTGAAATTTTATACGAACATGCAAATTTTTGATACCATTTTTCTTCTACATCGTACCTTACAGGAGTCTGAAATTTTAGCAGCTCTTAGATATTCATAAATATTTTATTTCGTTAGAAGAACATTTTTTCCCGTCTCCACCCCTTCTCAACTTATCGCATCTTGAAATTTGTAAAATTTGAATTTTTGACGCCTTATATTTTAAAACCACAAGCTTTTTTAAATTTCTATAAACGCAAAAAACCAACGGTAAATTCCATGACACTAAAAAGTATCTGTATTTTTCTTAGCTCATGCAATTAACCATTAAAATTGAGCATTATGTTAACCCCTCTTTATATTAATTTTTGCTTTATTTCAAAGACTGCATAAATCGCTCATCCTAAATATAATATGCAATCGTTTCGTTAATGAATGAAAATAATTTTAATAGTGTGGGAGGTGTACATAGACTGTATTTAAAAGCATTATTTTCACTTGTTGAAGAGAAAAGTGCTACAATATGGTTTGGCCCAACTTTATTATTGTATATATTTTAAAATTGCATTTTCTAATAATTTGCTAACATACTTAGTTTCTCTCTATATAGTTTCTATATAGTTGCTAGTTACTTAGTTTCTCTAACAAGAAAATGAGTATTAAGTGAATGTACCTAAAGCGGTCTTAAATGTTTTTAATCATTTTTCTAACTCTGAAGAAAAACCATAGAACCACAATAATAAAAAATATATTTTTTCTTAAATTTTAGGTGAAATTACAACATTCTCTGAAAAAATTGAACTATTCATGCTCCACAAAAACTAAATAATAAATTCAAAATTATATCGGAAGCGCTGTGGACTGGACTAGAATCTGGACTAGAAAAACTGCTTCTAAGTTTATTGTATAAGGTAAACAGCTGTATTTTCGATCAATTTTTCACACCTCTGACTAAAACACATCTTACTTTGATATTCCTTTATTACATCATTGGTTTCGATCGGTTTAAACAAATTTTTAGATAAAATTTTTAAGTGTACCTAATTCACTCCGTAAACAAGCTATAATATAAACTTATGGAGAAGAATATTATGGAAAAGAATATTATCCTATTATAGACACGAATCAACAAAATTATTATGGACATGTTTACAGAACTTTTACACCTTTGAAGATAGAAAGCTGAAATTTTATACGAACATGCAAATTTTTGATACCATTTTTCTTCTACATCGTACCTTACAGGAGTCTGAAATTTTAGCAGCTCTTAGATATTCATAAATATTTTATTTCGTTAGAAGAACATTTTTTCCCGTCTCCACCCCTTCTCAACTTATCGCATCTTGAAATTTGTAAAATTTGAATTTTTGACGCCTTATATTTTAAAACCACAAGCTTTTTTAAATTTCTATAAACGCAAAAAACCAACGGTAAATTCCATGACACTAAAAAGTATCTTTATTTTTCTTAGCTCATGCAATTAACCATTAAAATTGAGCATTCTGTTAACCCCTCTTTATATTAATTTTTGCTTTATTTCAAAGACTGCATAAATCGCTCATCCTAAATATAATATGCAATCGTTTCGTTAATGAATGAAAATAATTTTAATAGTGTGGGAGGTGTACATAGACTGTATTTAAAAGCATTATTTTCACTTGTTGAAGAGAAAAGTGCTACAATATGGTTTGGCCCAACTTTATTATTGTATATATTTTAAAATTGCATTTTCTAATAATTTGCTAACATACTTAGTTTCTCTCTATATAGTTTCTATATAGTTGCTAGTTACTTAGTTTCTCTAACAAGAAAATGAGTATTAAGTGAATGTACCTAAAGCGGTCTTAAATGTTTTTAATCATTTTTCTAACTCTGAAGAAAAACCATAGAACCACAATAATAAAAAATATATTTTTTCTTAAATTTTAGGTGAAATTACAACATTCTCTGAAAAAATTGAACTATTCATGCTCCACAAAAACTAAATAATAAATTCAAAATTATATCGGAAGCGCTGTGGACTCGAAAATCAACTTAATTGTAAAAAAATAATTTAAAAACCTATTTAATTTTGATTTGTAACTTAATGTAAATTTTTTTAGAAGCAAATTATATGCATGGGACCGAATTATTGCCGTTTACCTAAATATAATTGGAACAAACGATGAAAATATTCAAATATCAACAATAAAATTGATAATTTTGAAACGTATTCATTCATCATTTCATTGTCTCAAATAAATTCCAAACTTCATAATGTTGCAAAATGTAAAAACAAACTAGTTTTATAAAATTTCTCAATGAAACCTTAAAACTTTACATTAATAAGCGTAAATGCATAATATGTAGGGTATTTCTGACAAATTTATATTTTAAAAACTTTAAAATCATTATGATCATTAAAATTGTAATGATTTTTATACCCTGCACTTCGTGAAGGGTATATTAACTTTGGTATGGAGTTTGTAACTACTTGAAGGAGTCATCTGCGGTATGGACATATATATATATTCTTGCTCAGCGTAAAATTCTGAGTCGATTTAGACATGTCCGTCTGTCCGTCCGTCCGTCCGTCCGTCCGTCCGTCCGTCCGTCCGTCCGATCGCACGATAACTCAAAAACGAATAATGCAATCGACACCAAACTTTCACATGTTTTTTCTTTTGTGCCAAGGACGAGCCCTATTGTTATTGGACTAATTCGGACAACGGGTTCGGGTAGCTGCCATACAACTCAAAGAGTTTATTTTAAATATTTCAAAAACTAATAAAGGTATAAATATAAAATTTTGTATGCATGTGTCCAATTATATTCTACACATGCTATAAAAATTATAATGGGATAGCTGCACTGGTTCGGGTGGCTGCCATACAACTTCAACAGCTAATTTTTTATATTCGGCAAAATAATAAAGTCAGATTCATGAAACTTGGCAGTCATGTGTCCAATTATAGGTCAAATATATTTCTGAAGTTTTAGAGGAATCGCTTGACAGGTTCGGGTACCTGCCATACAACTCCAGAAGCTAATTTTAAATATTTGGAAAAATAATAAAGTCAGATTCATGAAACTTGGCAATCATGTGTCCAATTATGGCTCAAATACATTTCTGAAGTTTTGGTGGAATTGCTCGACAGGTTCGAGTAGCTCCCATACAAGTCTAAAAGCTTATTTTAAATATTTGGAAAAATAATAAAATCAAATTCATTAGACTTGGCAGTCGTGTGTCCAATTATAGGTCCGACATATTTCTAAAGTTTTGGTGCGATTGCTTGACAGGTTCGAGTAGCTCCCATGCAAGTCTAAAAGCTTATTCTTAATATTTGGAAAAATAATAAAGTCAGATTCATGAAACTTGGCAGTTGTGTGTCCGATAATAGATCAGATATATTTGTGAAGTTTTAGTGAAATTGCGTGACAGGTTCGGGTGCTTGCCATACAACTCCAAAAGCTTATTTTACATATTTGGAAAAATAATAAAGTCAGATTCATGAAACTTGACAGTTGTATGTTGAGTTATAGGTCACATATATTTCTGAAGTTTTGGTGGAATTGCTTAACAGGTTCGAGTAGATCCCATACAAGTCTAAAAGCTTATTCTTAATATTTGGAAAAATAATAAAGTCAGATTCATGAAACTTGGCAGTTGTTTGTCCTATTATAGATCAGATATATTTGTGAAGGTTTGGTGGAACTGCTTGGCAGGTTCAGGTACTTACCATACAACTCCAAAAGCTAATTTTAAATATTTGGAAAAATTATAAGGTCAGATTCATGAAACTTGGCAGTCGTATGTCCAATTATAGGTCAGACATGTCCGTGAAGTTTCTATAGAATGATTTTAGAGGTTCAAGTAATTGCTACACAATAACGAAAGGTGCAGGGTATAATTCAATCGGTTTATACCGACTGAAACGTTTTTACTTGTTTCATTTAATTTTGTTTATTAAATTTATACTAAAGATGAAAATTACAGTACAACTTTGTACTGTAATTTCTTGCTTTTCTGGCCCCTAGAGAGAGGCAAAACACTAATTCTTGCTTTTTTTCTGTTAATAGTGTTAATATAATTTTGATTTAATAAAAATATTTCACCTATTTTCTTATTTTTATGTTTAAATAGAATGTAGGCAAAATTTGGGTTCGAACTCATTCACTACAATACAACCGAAACTTTAAATAGCAAACCCAAATTTCATTAAATTTCATTAAAAAAAAAAAATTATTGCATACAAAAAAAAAATTTTTTTTTCAAAATGTAAAAATTTGGATTTGAACTGAGGTCCCCATATCTCATATTATAAGGCAAAATTTTAAAATTCTTAAAGATTAAGACCTAAATCCGGACATAGGGTGGACAAGACACTGTTCCTAGCCTTGGGAATAATATTGCGGTTTCAAGGGAATACACATGGAAAACGTTTCAACAACTTAATCTAACCTAACACATAAACTAAACCTAATATTGATTCCCATTACACACCCCAAACTAAACCCTACCCGACTTGAATATAAACAAAATCTATAATTTAATCGCGCAATTTTAGTATAAATATATTCAACAAAATTTTTATTTTTAAATATTAATGAGGATATTTTTTTTTTTCATGAAAATTAAAAATTGCTTTTCAATTCAAAATCAGAATGAACATCATAAGTCAAAATTATAATTTCAATCAAAAATATTGTACATATTATAAAAATAATCAGAATTGAATCAAAATTTTAAAATTAATAACAAAATAGCTAAAATTACACTAATTAATGTGAAGGAATTTAAGAAAAAATTAATGGAATAAGTTCTTACCATAAAGCTGCAAATAACAACTAGAAGAATGAAAATTTTCGGAATGTTTTATTGAACTTTTTTCAACAATAACAACAATATTAAGAGATTTGCATCGGGAATCAATTTTCAAAACATTTTTAATACCAAAAAGAAGACATGTATTGTACAAGGAGTTTGAAATATGTATTTTTGTAGAAAAAATGTTGGAACAACTCAAATTAAACAAATCTAAGAATCTGGACTAGAAAAACTGCTTCTAAGTTTATTGTATAAGGTAAACAGCTGTATTTTCGACCAATTTTTCACACCTCTGACTAAAACACATCTTACTTTGATATTCCTTTATTACATCATTGGTTTCGATCGGTTTAAACAAATTTTTAGATAAAATTTTTAATTTTTTATTCAGTTTGTTTCTATTTTGATCTTTTTAGTGTACCTAATTCAGTCCATAAACAAGCTATAATATAAACTTATGGAGAAGAATATTATGGAAAAGAATATTATCCTATTATAGACACGAATCAACAAATTATTATGGACATGTTTACAGAACTTCTACACCTTTGAAGATAGAAAGCTGAAATTTTATACGAACATGCAAATTTTTGATACCATTTTTCTTCTACATCGTACCTTACAGGAGTCTGAAATTTTAGCAGCTCTTAGATATTCATAAATATTTTATTTCGTTAGAAGAACATTTTTTCCCGTCTCCACCCCTTCTCAACTTATCGCATCTTGAAATTTGTAAAATTTGAATTTTTGACGCCTTATATTTTAAAAACCACAAGCTTTTTTAAATTTCTATAAACGCAAAAAACCAACGGTAAATTCCATGACACTAAAAAGTATCTTTATTTTTCTTAGCTCATGCAATTAACCATTAAAATTGAGCATTATGTTAACCCCTCTTTATATTAATTTTTGCTTTATTTCAAAGACTGCATAAATCGCTCATCCTAAATATAATATGCAATCGTTTCGTTTATGAATGAAAATAATTTTAATAGTGTGGGAGGTGTACATAGACTGTATTTAAAAGCATTATTTTCACTTGTTGAAGAGAAAAGTGCTACAATATGGTTTGGCCCAACTTTATTATTGTATATATTTTAAAATTGCATTTTCTAATAATTTGCTAACATACTTAGTTTCTCTCTATATAGTCTCTATATAGTTGCTAGTTACTTAGTTTCTCTAACAAGAAAATGAGTATTAAGTGAATGTACCTAAAGCGGCCTTAAATGTTTTTAATCATTTTTCGAACTCTGAAGAAAAACCATAGAACCACAATAATAAAAAATATATTTTTTCTTAAATTTTAGGTGAAATTACAACATTCTCTGAAAAAATTGAACTATTCATGCTCCACAAAAACTAAATAATAAATTCAAAATTATATCGGAAGCGCTGTGGACTCGAAAATCAACTTAATTGTAAAAAAATAATTTAAAAACCTATTTAATTTTGATTTGTAACTTAATGTAAATTTTTTTAGAAGCAAATTATATGCATGGGACCGAATTATTGCCGTTTACCTAAATATAATTGGAACAAACGATTAAAGTATTCAAATATCAACAATAAAATTGATAATTTTGAAACGTATTCATTCATCATTTCATTGTCTCAAATAAATTCCAAACTTCATAATGTTGCAAAATGTAAAAACAAACTAGTTTTATAAAATTTCTCAATGAAACCTTAAAACTTTACATTAATAAGCGTAAATGCATAATATGTAGGGTATTTCTGACAAATTTATATTTTAAAAACTTTAAAATCATTATGATCATTAAAATTGTAATGATTTTTTCATTTAATTTTGTTTATTTAATTTATACTAAAGATGAAAATTACAGTACAACTTTGTACTGTAATTTCTTGCTTTTCTGGGCCCCTAGAGAGAGGCAAAACACTAATTCTTGCTTTTTTTCTGTTAATAGTGTTAATATAATTTTGATTTAATAAAAATATTTCACCTATTTTCTTATTTTTATGTTTAAATAGAATGTAGGCAAAATTTGGGTTCGAACTCATTCACTACAATACAACCGAAACTTTAAATAGCAAACCCAAATTTCATTAAATTTCATTAAAAAAAAAAAAATTATTGCATACAAAAAAAAATTTTTTTTTTCAAAATGTAAAAATTTGGATTTGAACTGAGGTCCCCATATTTCATATTATAAGGCAAAATTTTAAAATTCTTAAAGATTAAGACCTAAATCCGGACATAGGGTAGACAAGACACTGTTCCTAGCCTTGGGAATAATATTGCGGTTTCAAGGGAATATACATGGAAAACGTTTCAACAACTTAATCTAACCTAACACATAAACTAAACCTAATATTGATTCCCATTACACACCCCAAACTAAACCCTACCCGACTTGAATATAAACAAAATCTATAATTTAATCGCGCAATTTTAGTATAAATATATTCAACAAAATTTTTATTTTTAAATATTAATGAGGATATTTTTTTTTTTTTCATGAAAATTAAAAATTGCTTTTCAATTCAAAATCAGAATGAACATCATAAGTCAAAATTATAATTTCAATCAAAAATATTGTACATATTATAAAAATAATCAGAATTGAATCAAAATTTTAAAATTAATAACAAAATAGCTAAAATTACACTAATTAATGTGAAGGAATTTAAGAAAAAACGAGAAAAAAAATAGAGTTGACCTTGTCAACTCTGTGATACCCGTACGAATTTGTTATCCTATGTGCGAATAACTAATGTGCCATAACTAACTATGGGGCAAACTATGACTTGAAGTTGCCGTATTACCATATTAATTTATGCAAAATTTCAGTACTATGTGTTATTCAAAATACTGGTTGTGCCAAACTACTATTGATGTTGTATGGCAGCTACCAGAAAGAGCCAAGAAATTTTAGCGAATTTTATCAAGCACATCGGCCCTACTAATATACTCACTTGTGTGAAATCTCAATATCACAGCTTTTACAGTTTCTGAGATATAGTCAAATAACTTTTGAAGTTGTATGGAAGGTACCAGAAGGAGCCAAGTAATTTCAACGACTTTTATGAGACACATTGGCCCTACTAATATATTCGTTTGTGTGAAATTTCAATACCATAGCTTTAAAAGTTTCTGAAATATAGCCAAATAACTTTTGAAGTTGTATGGCAGGTACCAGAAGGAGCCAAGTAATTTCAACGACTTTTATCAGACACATCGGTCCTACCAATATATTCATTTGTGTGAAATCTCAATATCACGGCTTTTATAGTTTCTGAGATATAGCTAAATAACTTTTGAAGTTGTATGACAGGTACCAGAAGGAGCCAAGTAATTTCAACGACTTTTATGGGGCATATTGGCCCTACTAATATATTCGTTTGTGTGAAATTTCAATACCATAACTTTTATAGTTTCTGAGATATAGCCAAATAAATTTTGAAGTTGTATGGCAGCTACCCGAACCGGTACCCCGATCATGTCCAATTTAAACAGGGTTCTGGCACTTACTACAATAAATCATTTGTGAAAATTTGGTGAACTTAGCTCAATTAGTTTTTGAGTTATCGTTCGGACGGACGGACGGACGGACGGACGGACGGACGGACGGACGGACGGACAGACAAAGCTAAATGAACTCAGAATTTGACGCTGATCAAAAACATACACTTGAGTCTATATCTAACACCGTTATTTCTTAGCGTTACAAACGGTAAGGCAAATTTAGTATACCCTTCGAACATACGTTCGTACGGGTATAATTAATGGAATAAGTTCTTACCATAAAGCTGCAAATAACAACTAGAAGAATGAAAATTTTCGGAATGTTTTATTGAACTTTTTTCAACAATAACAACAATATTAAGAGATTTGCATCGGGAATCAATTTTCAAAACATTTTTAATACCAAAAAGAAGACATGTATTGTACAAGGAGTTTGAAATATGTATTTTTGTAGAAAAAATGTTGGAACAACTCAAATTAAACAAATCTAAGAATCTGGACTAGAAAAACTGCTTCTAAGTTTATTGTATAAGGTAAACAGCTGTATTTTCGACCAATTTTTCACACCTCTGACTAAAACACATCTTACTTTGATATTCCTTTATTACATCATTGGTTTCGATCGGTTTAAACAAATTTTTAGATAAAATTTTTAATTTTTTATTCAGTTTGTTTCTATTTTGATCTTTTTAGTGTACCTAATTCAGTCCGTAAACAAGCTATAATATAAACTTATGGAGAAGAATATTATGGAAAAGAATATTATCCTATTATAGACACGAATCAACAAATTATTATGGACATGTTTACAGAACTTCTACACCTTTGAAGATAGAAAGCTGAAATTTTATACGAACATGCAAATTTTTGATACCATTTTTCTTCTACATCGTACCTTACAGGAGTCTGAAATTTTAGCAGCTCTTAGATATTCATAAATATTTTATTTCGTTAGAAGAACATTTTTTCCCGTCTCCACCCCTTCTCAACTTATAAAATTTGAATTTTTGACGCCTTATATTTTAAAAACCACAAGCTTTTTTAAATTTTTATAAACGCAAAAAACCAACGGTAAATTCCATGACACTAAAAAGTATCTTTATTTTTCTTAGCTCATGCAATTAACCATTAAAATTGAGCATTATGTTAACCCCTCTTTATATTAATTTTTGCTTTATTTCAAAGACTGCATAAATCGCTCATCCTAAATATAATATGCAATCGTTTCGTTTATGAATGAAAATAATTTTAATAGTGTGGGAGGTGTACATAGACTGTATTTAAAAGCATTATTTTCACTTGTTGAAGAGAAGAGTGCTACAATATCGTTTGGCCCAACTTTATTATTGTATATATTTTAAAATTGCATTTTCTAATAATTTGCTAACATACTTAGTTTCTCTCTATATAGTTTCTATATAGTTGCTAGTTACTTAGTTTCTCTAACAAGAAAATGAGTATTAAGTGAATGTACCTAAAGCGGTCTTAAATGTTTTTAATCATTTTTCTAACTCTGAAGAAAAACCATAGAACCACAATAATAAAAAATATATTTTTTCTTAAATTTTAGGTGAAATTACAACATTCTCTGAAAAAATTGAACTATTCATGCTCCACAAAAACTAAATAATAAATTCAAAATTATATCGGAAGCGCTGTGGACTCGAAAATCAACTTAATTGTAAAAAAATAATTTAAAAACCTATTTAATTTTGATTTGTAACTTAATATAAATTTTTTTAAAAGCAAATTATATGCATGGGACCGAATTATTGCCGTTTACCTAAATATAATTGGAACAAACGATGAAAATATTCAAATATCAACAATAAAATTGATAATTTTGAAACGTATTCATTCATCATTTCATTGTCTCAAATAAATTCCAAACTTCATAATGTTGCAAAATGTAAAAACAAACTAGTTTTATAAAATTTCTCAATGAAACCTTAAAACTTTACATTAATAAGCGTAAATGCATAATATGTAGGGTATTTCTGACAAATTTATATTTTAAAAACTTTAAAATCATTATGATCATTAAAATTGTAATGATTTTTTCATTTAATTTTGTTTATTTAATTTATACTAAAGATGAAAATTACAGTACAACTTTGTACTGTAATTTCTTGCTTTTCTGGGCCCCTAGAGAGAGGCAAAACACTAATTCTTGCTTTTTTTCTGTTAATAGTGTTAATATAATTTTGATTTAATAAAAATATTTCACCTATTTTCTTATTTTTATGTTTAAATAGAATGTAGGCAAAATTTGGGTTCGAACTCATTCACTACAATACAACCGAAACTTTAAATAGCAAACTCAAATTTCTTTAAATTTCATTAAAAAAAAAAAAATTATTGCATACAAAAAAAAATTTTTTTTTTCAAAATGTAAAAATTTGGATTTGAACTGAGGTCCCCATATTTCATATTATAAGGCAAAATTTTAAAATTCTTAAAGATTAAGACCTAAATCCGGACATAGGGTGGACAAGACACTGTTCCTAGCCTTGGGAATAATATTGCGGTTTCAAGGGAATATACATGGAAAACGTTTCAACAACTTAATCTAACCTAACACATAAACTAAACCTAATATTGATTCCCATTACACACCCCAAACTAAACCCTACCCGACTTGAATATAAACAAAATCTATAATTTAATCGCGCAATTTTAGTATAAATATATTCAACAAAATTTTTATTTTTAAATATTAATGAGGATATTTTTTTTTTTTCATGAAAATTAAAAATTGCTTTTCAATTCAAAATCAGAATGAACATCATAATTCAAAATTATAATTTCAATCAAAAATATTGTACATATTATAAAAATAATCAGAATTGAATCAAAATTTTAAAATTAATAACAAAATAGCTAAAATTACACTAATTAATGTGAAGGAATTTAAGAAAAAATTAATGGAATAAGTTCTTACCATAAAGCTGCAAATAACAACTAGAAGAATGAAAATTTTCGGAATGTTTTATTGAACTTTTTTCAACAATAACAACAATATTAAGAGATTTGCATCGGGAATCAATTTTCAAAACATTTTTAATACCAAAAAGAAGACATGTATTGTACAAGGAGTTTGAAATATGTATTTTTGTAGAAAAAATGTTGGAACAACTCAAATTAAACAAATCTAAGAATCTGGACTAGAAAAACTGCTTCTAAGTTTATTGTATAAGGTAAACAGCTGTATTTTCGACCAATTTTTCACACCTCTGACTAAAACACATCTTACTTTGATATTCCTTTATTACATCATTGGTTTCGATCGGTTTAAACAATAAAATTTTTAATTTTTTATTCAGTTTGTTTCTATTTTGATCTTTTTAGTGTACCTAATTCAGTCCGTAAACAAGCTATAATATAAACTTATGGAGAAGAATATTATGGAAAAGAATATTATCCTATTATAGACACGAATCAACAAATTATTATGGACATGTTTACAGAACTTCTACACCTTTGAAGATAGAAAGCTGAAATTTTATACGAACATGCAAATTTTTGATACCATTTTTCTTCTACATCGTACCTTACAGGAGTCTGAAATTTTAGCAGCTCTTAGATATTCATAAATATTTTATTTCGTTAGAAGAACATTTTTTCCCGTCTCCACCCCTTCTCAACTTATAAAATTTGAATTTTTGACGCCTTATATTTTAAAAACCACAAGCTTTTTTAAATTTTAATAAACGCAAAAAACCAACGGTAAATTCCATGACACTAAAAAGTATCTTTATTTTTCTTAGCTCATGCAATTAACCATTAAAATTGAGCATTATGTTAACCCCTCTTTATATTAATTTTTGCTTTATTTCAAAGACTGCATAAATCGCTCATCCTAAATATAATATGCAATCGTTTCGTTTATGAATGAAAATAATTTTAATAGTGTGGGAGGTGTACATAGACTGTATTTAAAAGCATTATTTTCACTTGTTGAAGAGAAGAGTGCTACAATATCGTTTGGCCCAACTTTATTATTGTATATATTTTAAAATTGCATTTTCTAATAATTTGCTAACATACTTAGTTTCTCTCTATATAGTTTCTATATAGTTGCTAGTTACTTAGTTTCTCTAACAAGAAAATGAGTATTAAGTGAATGTACCTAAAGCGGTCTTAAATGTTTTTAATCATTTTTCTAACTCTGAAGAAAAACCATAGAACCACAATAATAAAAATATATATTTTTTCTTAAATTTTAGGTGAAATTACAACATTCTCTGAAAAAATTGAACTATTCATGCTCCACAAAAACTAAATAATAAATTCAAAATTATATCGGAAGCGCTGTGGACTCGAAAATCAACTTAATTGTAAAAAAATAATTTAAAAACCTATTTAATTTTGATTTGTAACTTAATGTAAATTTTTTTAAAAGCAAATTATATGCATGGGACCGAATTATTGCCGTTTACCTAAATATAATTGGAACAAACGATGAAAATATTCAAATATCAACAATAAAATTGATAATTTTGAAACGTATTCATTCATCATTTCATTGTCTCAAATAAATTCCAAACTTCATAATGTTGCAAAATGTAAAAACAAACTAGTTTTATAAAATTTCTCAATGAAACCTTAAAACTTTACATTAATAAGCGTAAATGCATAATATGTAGGGTATTTCTGACAAATTTATATTTTAAAAACTTTAAAATCATTATGATCATTAAAATTGTAATGATTTTTTCATTTAATTTTGTTTATTTAATTTATACTAAAGATGAAAATTACAGTACAACTTTGTACTGTAATTTCTTGCTTTTCTGGGCCCCTAGAGAGAGGCAAAACACTAATTCTTGCTTTTTTTCTGTTAATAGTGTTAATATAATTTTGATTTAATAAAAATATTTCACCTATTTTCTTATTTTTATGTTTAAATAGAATGTAGGCAAAATTTGGGTTCGAACTCATTCACTACAATACAACCGAAACTTTAAATAGCAAACCCAAATTTCATTAAATTTCATTAAAAAAAAAAAAATTATTGCATACAAAAAAAAAATTTTTTTTTCAAAATGTAAAAATTTGGATTTGAACTGAGGTCCCCATATTTCATATTATAAGGCAAAATTTTAAAATTCTTAAAGATTAAGACCTAAATCCGGACATAGGGTGGACAAGACACTGTTCCTAGCCTTGGGAATAATATTGCGGTTTCAAGGGAATATACATGGAAAACGTTTCAACAACTTAATCTAACCTAACACATAAACTAAACCTAATATTGATTTCCATTACACCCCCCAAACTAAACCCTACCCGACTTGAATATAAACAAAATCTATAATTTAATCGCGCAATTTTAGTATAAATATATTCAACAAAATTTTTATTTTTAAATATTAATGAGGATATTTTTTTTTTTTTATGAAAATTAAAAATTGCTTTTCAATTCAAAATCAGAATGAACATCATAAGTCAAAATTATAACTTCAATCAAAAATATTGTACATATTATAAAAATAATCAGAATTGAATCAAAATTTTAAAATTAATAACAAAATAGCTAAAATTACACTAATTAATGTGAAGGAATTTAAGAAAAAATTAATGGAATAAGTTCTTACCATAAAGCTGCAAATAACAACTAGAAGAATGAAAATTTTCGGAATGTTTTATTGAACTTTTTTCAACAATAACAACAATATTAAGAGATTTGCATCGGGAATCAATTTTCAAAACATTTTTAATACCAAAAAGAAGACATGTATTGTACAAGGAGTTTGAAATTATTAAGCGTGGATAAAACTTATGTTGGATAATTTTTGCATTATTTAACAATTTCCAACATCAGCACATTTAAAAACAATAATAAATAACTGTCTTTGTAAAAAATACTTCCTTCGAAATAACAAAAATATAATTAATATTTGAAAATCGAAGAAATTTAATCTCACGGAAATGAGTAATAAAAAGTATAACAAAATATTGTTATTCCCAGATGTACCAATTTTATTTATTGAAAACCCTTGCAAATTATGATAATTTGAATTTTCTAACAAAATGTGTTTTACTAGTTAATAATAAAAATATTGCTTTGTAATACAATAATTAGAATAAAAACTCTTGTTAAACACAATAATTTGATCTTCCTAATAACATGTGTTTTACAAGGGCGTAATAAACCACACTTTGTTTAATAATACAATTAGACGACAAAGGCAAAACAATCTACCATCAGGTAGCTAGCCACGTGTCATTTTAACATGGGAACTCCGTCAATTGAAAAAAACATTTGTCGCAGGTAAATCACGAAATGACCTACAAGATTATTTGTTAAATAAAAAAATTCAAATCTTAAACATGGGATATTTGGGTAATTAGAGCATTAATAATGTAGGTAAATTCTGCAGATGTTTTATATTTTGTGTTAAAAAATACAACTATCTTACTTGTCGCTGAATGTAAGATTTAATTTTAACTATAGTGAACAAGTTTTAAATCATGGACATAAAGTACCTTCACTATATATCACATAAAATAATATGTTACGCGTTATCAAATACTTTTTATTATAAAAAATAAAAAAAAGTATTCTATACTGATCATGTATTATTTCGAACACTAAACGCTTAATTTTGATGTTTTGTTCTTACTTGCACGCGTTATAAAGACCTAACTCAACATAAGAAGCCTTATGCAATATAATTGTATTTGCAATAATCGCCTAACTCGAGATGAGTTTAAACAACCAACAATTATTATTTTACACAAACCACTTATGTCGAGTTAGTATTTGAAAAAACTCAAAATTAATTTTGCAACAAAAGCTTAACTCGAGATAAGCGGTTGTAAAAATTCATACAAATAAAAAAAAATGTCACTAATTTCGATTTGCAACAATAGCCTATCTCGAAATAAGTGGTTTGTCAAAAACATAAAAAAGATGTTTTCTGCTCTTAACTCGATTTAGGCGATTAGTGCAAGTGCACATAGTTACCATTTCGAGTTAGGTCATGTGTGAATTCGACAATAACTCCGGCTATAATAGTCGTAGAACCACCAAATTTTGTGAGCATATGAAACTCAAAATGTAGAATTCGCTGGTAAACATATCTCATTTTTGTCTTATCTCGAGTTAGGCGGTTTGTGTTTGAGGCCACTGATTTGCTAACATACTTAGTTTCTCTCTATATAGTTTCTATATAGTTGCTAGTTACTTAGTTTCTCTAACAAGAAAATGAGTATTAAGTGAATGTACCTAAAGCGGTCTTAAATGTTTTTAATCATTTTTCTAACTCTGAAGAAAAACCATAGAACCACAATAATAAAAAATATATTTTTTCTTAAATTTTAGGTGAAATTACAACATTCTCTGAAAAAATTGAACTATTCATGCTCCACAAAAACTAAATAATAAATTCAAAATTATATCGGAAGCGCTGTGGACTCGAAAATCAACTTAATTGTAAAAAAATAATTTAAAAACCTATTTAATTTTGATTTGTAACTTAATGTAAATTTTTTTAGAAGCAAATTATATGCATGGGACCGAATTATTGCCGTTTACCTCAATATAATTGGAACAAACGATGAAAATATTCAAATATCAACAATAAAATTGATAATTTTGAAACGTATTCATTCATCATTTCATTGTCTCAAATAAATTCCAAACTTCATAATGTTGCAAAATGTAAAAACAAACTAGTTTTATAAAATTTCTCAATGAAACCTTAAAACTTTACATTAATAAGCGTAAATGCATAATATGTAGGGTATTTCTGACAAATTTATATTTTAAAAACTTTAAAATCATTATGATCATTAAAATTGTAATGATTTTTTCATTTAATTTTGTTTATTTAATTTATACTAAAGATGAAAATTACAGTACAACTTTGTACTGTAATTTCTTGCTTTTCTGGGCCCCTAGAGAGAGGCAAAACACTAATTCTTGCTTTTTTTCTGTTAATAGTGTTAATATAATTTTGATTTAATAAAAATATTTCACCTATTTTCTTATTTTTATGTTTAAATAGAATGTAGGCAAAATTTGGGTTCGAACTCATTCACTACAATACAACCGAAACTTTAAATAGCAAACCCAAATTTCATTAAATTTCATTAAAAAAAAAAAAATTATTGCATACAAAAAAAAATTTTTTTTTTCAAAATGTAAAAATTTGGATTTGAACTGAGGTCCCCATATTTCATATTATAAGGCAAAATTTTAAAATTCTTAAAGATTAAGACCTAAATCCGGACATAGGGTGGACAAGACACTGTTCCTAGCCTTGGGAATAATATTGCGGTTTCAAGGGAATATACATGGAAAACGTTTCAACAACTTAATCTAACCTAACACATAAACTAAACCTAATATTGATTTCCATTACACCCCCCAAACTAAACCCTACCCGACTTGAATATAAACAAAATCTATAATTTAATCGCGCAATTTTAGTATAAATATATTCAACAAAATTTTTATTTTTAAATATTAATGAGGATATTTTTTTTTTTTTATGAAAATTAAAAATTGCTTTTCAATTCAAAATCAGAATGAACATCATAAGTCAAAATTATAATTTCAATCAAAAATATTGTACATATTATAAAAATAATCAGAATTGAATCAAAATTTTAAAATTAATAACAAAATAGCTAAAATTACACTAATTAATGTGAAGGAATTTAAGAAAAAATTAATGGAATAAGTTCTTACCATAAAGCTGCAAATAACAACTAGAAGAATGAAAATTTTCGGAATGTTTTATTGAACTTTTTTCAACAATAACAACAATATTAATAGATTTGCATCGGGAATCAATTTTCAAAACATTTTTAATACCAAAAAGAAGACATGTATTGTACAAGGAGTTTGAAATAATTTATTAAGCGTGGATAAAACTTATGTTGGATAATTTTTGCATTATTTAACAATTTCCAACATCAGCACATTTAAAAACAATAATAAATAACTGTCTTTGTAAAAAATACTTCCTTCGAAATAACAAAAATATAATAAATATTTGAAAATCGAAGAAATTTAATCTCACGGAAATGAGTAATAAAAAGTATAACAAAATATTGTTATTCCCAGATGTACCAATTTTATTTATTGAAAACCCTTGCAAATTATGATAATTTGAATTTTCTAACAAAATGTGTTTTACTAGTTAATAATAAAAATATTGCTTTGTAATACAATAATTAGAATAAAAACTCTTGTTAAACACAATAATTTGATCTTCCTAATAACATGTGTTTTACAAGGGCGTAATAAACCACACTTTGTTTAATAATACAATTAGACGACAAAGGCAAAACAATCTACCATCAGGTAGCTAGCCACGTGTCATTTTAACATGGGAACTCCGTCAATTGAAAAAAACATTTGTCGCAGGTAAATCACGAAATGACCTACAAGATTATTTGTTAAATAAAAAAATTCAAATCTTAAACATGGGATATTTGGGTAATTAGAGCATTAATAATGTAGGTAAATTCTGCAGATGTTTTATATTTTGTGTTAAAAAATACAACTATCTTACTTGTCGCTGAATGTAAGATTTAATTTTAACTATAGTGAACAAGTTTTAAATCATGGACATAAAGTACCTACACTATATATCACATAAAATAATATGTTACGCGTTATCAAATACTTTTTATTATAAAAAATAAAAAAAAGTATTCTATACTGATCATGTATTATTTCGAACACTAAACGCTTAATTTTGATGTTTTGTTCTTACTTGCACGCGTTATAAAGACCTAACTCAACATAAGAAGCCTTATGCAATATAATTGTATTTGCAATAATCGCCTAACTCGAGATGAGTTTAAACAACCAACAATTATTATTTTACACAAACCACTTATGTCGAGTTAGTATTTGAAAAAACTCAAAATTAATTTTGCAACAAAAGCTAAACTCGAGATAAGCGGTTGTAAAAATTCATACAAATAAAAAAAAATGTCACTAATTTCGATTTGCAACAATAGCCTATCTCGAAATAAGTGGTTTGTCAAAAACATAAAAAAGATGTTTTCTGCTCTTAACTCGATTTAGGCGATTAGTGCAAGTGCACATAGTTACCATTTCGAGTTAGGTCATGTGTGAATTCGACAATAACTCCGGCTATAATAGTCGTAGAACCACCAAATTTTGTGAGCATATGAAACTCAAAATGTAGAATTCGCTGGTAAACATATCTCATTTTTGTCTTATCTCGAGTTAGGCGGTTTGTGTTTGAGGCCACTGATTTGCTAACATACTTAGTTTCTCTCTATATAGTTTCTATATAGTTGCTAGTTACTTAGTTTCTCTAACAAGAAAATGAGTATTAAGTGAATGTACCTAAAGCGGTCTTAAATGTTTTTAATCATTTTTCTAACTCTGAAGAAAAACCATAGAACCACAATAATAAAAAATATATTTTTTCTTAAATTTTAGGTGAAATTACAACATTCTCTGAAAAAATTGAACTATTCATGCTCCACAAAAACTAAATAATAAATTCAAAATTATATCGGAAGCGCTGTGGACTCGAAAATCAACTTAATTGTAAAAAAATAATTTAAAAACCTATTTAATTTTGATTTGTAACTTAATGTAAATTTTTTTAGAAGCAAATTATATGCATGGGACCGAATTGTTGCCGTTTACCTCAATATAATTGGAACAAACGATGAAAATATTCAAATATCAACAATAAAATTGATAATTTTGAAACGTATTCATTCATCATTTCATTGTCTCAAATAAATTCCAAACTTCATAATGTTGCAAAATGTAAAAACAAACTAGTTTTATAAAATTTCTCAATGAAACCTTAAAACTTTACATTAATAAGCGTAAATGCATAATATGTAGGGTATTTCTGACAAACTTATATTTTAAAAACTTTAAAATCATTATGATCATTAAAATTGTAATGATTTTTTCATTTAATTTTGTTTATTTAATTTATACTAAAGATGAAAATTACAATACAACTTTGTACTGTAATTTCTTGCTTTTCTGGGCCCCTGGAGAGAGGCAAAACACTAATTCTTGCTTTTTTTCTGTTAATAGTGTTAATATAATTTTGATTTAATAAAAATATTTCACCTATTTTCTTATTTTTATGTTTAAATAGAATGTAGGCAAAATTTGGGTTCGAACTCATTCACTACAATACAACCGAAACTTTAAATAGCAAACCCAAATTTCATTAAATTTCATTAAAAAAAAAAAAATTATTGCATACAAAAAAAAAAATTTTTTTTTCAAAATGTAAAAATTTGGATTTGAACTGAGGTCCCCATATTTCATATTATAAGGCAAAATTTTAAAATTCTTAAAGATTAAGACCTAAATCCGGACATAGGGTGGACAAGACACTGTTCCTAGCCTTGGGAATAATGTTGCGGTTTCAAGGGAATATACATGGAAAACGTTTCAACAACTTAATCTAACCTAACACATAAACTAAACCTAATATTGATTCCCATTACACACCCCAAACTAAACCCTACCCGACTTGAATATAGACAAAATCTATAATTTAATCGCGCAATTTTAGTATAAATATATTCAACAAAATTTTTATTTTTAAATATTAATGAGGATATTTTTTTTTTTTTATGAAAATTAAAAATTGCTTTTCAATTCAAAATCAGAATGAACATCATAAGTCAAAATTATAATTTCAATCAAAAATATTGTACATATTATAAAAATAATCAGAATTGAATCAAAATTTTAAAATTAATAACAAAATAGCTAAAATTACACTAATTAATGTGAAGGAATTTAAGAAAAAATTAATGGAATAAGTTCTTACCATAAAGCTGCAAATAACAACTAGAAGAATGAAAATTTTCGGAATGTTTTATTGAACTTTTTTCAACAATAACAACAATATTAAGAGATTTGCATCGGGAATCAATTTTCAAAACATTTTTAATACCAAAAAGAAGACATGTATTGTACAAGGAGTTTGAAATATGTATTTTTGTAGAAAAAATGTTGGAACAACTCAAATTAGACAAATCTAAGAATCTGGACTAGAAAAACTGCTTCTAAGTTTATTGTATAAGGTAAACAGCTGTATTTTCGACTAATTTTTCACACCTCTGACTAAAACACATCTTACTTTGATATTCCTTTATTACATCATTGGTTTCGATCGGTTTAAACAAATTTTTAGATAAAATTTTTAATTTTTTATTTAGTTTGTTTCTATTTTGATCTTTTTAGTGTACCTAATTCAGTCCGTAAACAAGCTATAATATAAACTTATGGAGAAGAATATTATGGAAAAGAATATTATCCTATTATAGACACGAATCAACAAATTATTATGGACATGTTTACAGAACTTCTACACCTTTGAAAATAGAAAGCTGAAATTTTATACGAACATGCAAATTTTTGATACCATTTTTCTTCTACATCGTACCTTACAGGAGTCTGAAATTTTAGCAGCTCTTAGATATTCATAAATATTTTATTTCGTTAGAAGAACATTTTTTCCCGTCTCTATCCCTTCTCAACTTATCGCATCTTGAAATTTGTAAAATTTGAATTTTTGACGCCTTATATTTTAAAAACCACAAGCTTTTTTAAATTTCTATAAACGCAAAAAACCAACGGTAAATTCCATGACACTAAAAAGTATCTTTATTTTTCTTAGCTCATGCAATTAACCATTAAAATTGAGCATTATGTTAACCCTTCTTTACACACTTACAATATGGTTTGGCCCAACTTTATTATTGTATATATTTTAAAATTGCATTTTCTAATAATTTGCTAACATACTTAGTTTCTCTCTATATAGTTTCTATATAGTTGCTAGTTACTTAGTTTCTCTAACAAGAAAATGAGTATTAAGTGAATGTACCTAAAGCGGTCTTAAATGTTTTTAATCATTTTTCTAACTCTGAAGAAAAACCATAGAACCACAATAATAAAAAATATATTTTTTCTTAAATTTTAGGTGAAATTACAACATTCTCTGAAAAAATTGAACTATTCATGCTCCACAAAAACTAAATAATAAATTCAAAATTATATCGGAAGCGCTGTGGACTCGAAAATCAACTTAATTGTAAAAAAATAATTTAAAAACCTATTTAATTTTGATTTGTAACTTAATGTAAATTTTTTTAGAAGCAAATTATATGCATGGGACCGAATTATTGCCGTTTACCTCAATATAATTGGAACAAACGATGAAAATATTCAAATATCAACAATAAAATTGATAATTTTGAAACGTATTCATTCATCATTTCATTGTCTCAAATAAATTCCAAACTTCATAATGTTGCAAAATGTAAAAACAAACTAGTTTTATAAAATTTCTCAATGAAACCTTAAAACTTTACATTAATAAGCGTAAATGCATAATATGTAGGGTATTTCTGACAAATTTATATTTTAAAAACTTTAAAATCATTATGATCATTAAAATTGTAATGATTTTTTCATTTAATTTTGTTTATTTAATTTATACTAAAGATGAAAATTACAGTACAACTTTGTACTGTAATTTCTTGCTTTTCTGGGCCCCTAGAGAGAGGCAAAACACTAATTCTTGCTTTTTTTCTGTTAATAGTGTTAATATAATTTTGATTTAATAAAAATATTTCACCTATTTTCTTATTTTTATGTTTAAATAGAATGTAGGCAAAATTTGGGTTCGAACTCATTCACTACAATACAACCGAAACTTTAAATAGCAAACCCAAATTTCATTAAATTTCATTAAAAAAAAAAAAATTATTGCATACAAAAAAAAAATTTTTTTTTCAAAATGTAAAAATTTGGATTTGAACTGAGGTCCCCATATTTCATATTATAAGGCAAAATTTTAAAATTCTTAAAGATTAAGACCTAAATCCGGACATAGGGTGGACAAGACACTGTTCCTAGCCTTGGGAATAATATTGCGGTTTCAAGGGAATATACATGGAAAACGTTTCAACAACTTAATCTAACCTAATACATAAACTAAACCTAATATTGATTCCCATTACACACCCCAAACTAAACCCTACCCGACTTGAATATAAACAAAATCTATAATTTAATCGCGCAATTTTAGTATAAATATATTCAACAAAATTTTTATTTTTAAATATTAATGAGGATATTTTTTTTTTTTCATGAAAATTAAAAATTGCTTTTCAATTCAAAATCAGAATGAACATCATAAGTCAAAATTATAATTTCAATCAAAAATATTGTACATATTATAAAAATAATCAGAATTGAATCAAAATTTTAAAATTAATAACAAAATAGCTAAAATTACACTAATTAATGTGAAGGAATTTAAGAAAAAATTAATGGAATAAGTTCTTACCATAAAGCTGCAAATAACAACTAGAAGAATGAAAATTTTCGGAATGTTTTATTGAACTTTTTTCAACAATAACAACAATATTAAGAGATTTGCATCGGGAATCAATTTTCAAAACATTTTTAATACCAAAAAGAAGACATGTATTGTACAAGGAGTTTGAAATATGTATTTTTGTAGAAAAAATGTTGGAACAACTCAAATTAGACAAATCTAAGAATCTGGACTAGAAAAACTGCTTCTAAGTTTATTGTATAAGGTAAACAGCTGTATTTTCGACTAATTTTTCACACCTCTGACTAAAACACATCTTACTTTGATATTCCTTTATTACATCATTGGTTTCGATCGGTTTAAACAAATTTTTAGATAAAATTTTTAATTTTTTATTCAGTTTGTTTCTATTTTGATCTTTTTAGTGTACCTAATTCAGTCCGTAAACAAGCTATAATATAAACTTATGGAGAAGAATATTATGGAAAAGAATATTATCCTATTATAGACACGAATCAACAAATTATTATGGACATGTTTACAGAACTTCTACACCTTTGAAAATAGAAAGCTGAAATTTTATACGAACATGCAAATTTTTGATACCATTTTTCTTCTACATCGTACCTTACAGGAGTCTGAAATTTTAGCAGCTCTTAGATATTCATAAATATTTTATTTCGTTAGAAGAACATTTTTTCCCGTCTCCATCCCTTCTCAACTTATCGCATCTTGAAATTTGTAAAATTTGAATTTTTGACGCCTTATATTTTAAAAACCACAAGCTTTTTTAAATTTCTATAAACGCAAAAAACCAACGGTAAATTCCATGACACTAAAAAGTATCTTTATTTTTCTTAGCTCATGCAATTAACCATTAAAATTGAGCATTATGTTAACCCCTCTTTACACACTTACAATATGGTTTGGCCCAACTTTATTATTGTATATATTTTAAAATTGCATTTTCTAATAATTTGCTAACATACTTAGTTTCTCTCTATATAGTTTCTATATAGTTGCTAGTTACTTAGTTTCTCTAACAAGAAAATGAGTATTAAGTGAATGTACCTAAAGCGGTCTTAAATGTTTTTAATCATTTTTCTAACTCTGAAGAAAAACCATAGAACCACAATAATAAAAAATATATTTTTTCTTAAATTTTAGGTGAAATTACAACATTCTCTGAAAAAATTGAACTATTCATGCTCCACAAAAACTAAATAATAAATTCAAAATTATATCGGAAGCGCTGTGGACTCGAAAATCAACTTAATTGTAAAAAAATAATTTAAAAACCTATTTAATTTTGATTTGTAACTTAATGTAAATTTTTTTAGAAGCAAATTATATGCATGGGACCGAATTATTGCCGTTTACCTCAATATAATTGGAACAAACGATGAAACTATTCAAATATCAACAGTAAAATTGATAATTTTGAAACGTATTCATTCATCATTTCATTGTCTCAAATAAATTCCAAACTTCATAATGTTGCAAAATGTAAAAACAAACTAGTTTTATAAAATTTCTCAATGAAACCTTAAAACTTTACATTAATAAGCGTAAATGCATAATATGTATGGTATTTGTGACAAATTTATATTTTAAAAACTTTAAAATCATTATGATCATTAAAATTGTAATGATTTTTTCATTTAATTTTGTTTATTTAATTTATACTAAAGATGAAAATTACAGTACAACTTTGTACTGTAATTTCTTGCTTTTCTGGGCCCCTAGAGAGAGGCAAAACACTAATTCTTGCTTTTTTTCTGTTAATAGTGTTAATATAATTTTGATTTAATAAAAATATTTCACCTATTTTCTTATTTTTATGTTTAAATAGAATGTAGGCAAAATTTGGGTTCGAACTCATTCACTACAATACAACCGAAACTTTAAATAGCAAACCCAAATTTCATTAAATTTCATTAAAAAAAAAAAAATTATTGCATACAAAAAAAAAATTTTTTTTTCAAAATGTAAAAATTTGGATTTGAACTGAGGTCCCCATATTTCATATTATAAGGCAAAATTTTAAAATTCTTAAAGATTAAGACCTAAATCCGGACATAGGGTGGACAAGACACTGTTCCTAGCCTTGGGAATAATATTGCGGTTTCAAGGGAATACACATGGAAAACGTTTCAACAACTTAATCTAACCTAACACATAAACTAAACCTAATATTGATTCCCATTACACACCCCAAACTAAACCCTACCCGACTTGAATATAAACAAAATCTATAATTTAATCGCGCAATTTTAGTATAAATATATTCAACAAAATTTTTATTTTTAAATATTAATGAGGATATTTTTTTTTTTTCATGAAAATTAAAAATTGCTTTTCAATTCAAAATCAGAATGAACATCATAAGTCAAAATTATAATTTCAATCAAAAATATTGTACATATTATAAAAATAATCAGAATTGAATCAAAATTTTAAAATTAATAACAAAATAGCTAAAATTACACTAATTAATGTGAAGGAATTTAAGAAAAAATTAATGGAATAAGTTCTTACCATAAAGCTGCAAATAACAACTAGAAGAATGAAAATTTTCGGAATGTTTTATTGAACTTTTTTCAACAATAACAACAATATTAAGAGATTTGCATCGGGAATCAATTTTCAAAACATTTTTAATACCAAAAAGAAGACATGTATTGTACAAGGAGTTTGAAATATGTATTTTTGTAGAAAAAATGTTGGAACAATTCAAATTAGACAAATCTAAGAATCTGGACTAGAAAAACTGCTTCTAAGTTTATTGTATAAGGTAAACAGCTGTATTTTCGACTAATTTTTCACACCTCTGACTAAAACACATCTTACTTTGATATTCCTTTATTACATCATTGGTTTCGATCGGTTTAAACAAATTTTTAGATAAAATTTTTAATTTTTTATTCAGTTTGTTTCTATTTTGATCTTTTTAGTGTACATAATTCAGTCCGTAAACAAGCTATAATATAAACTTATGGAGAAGAATATTATGGAAAAGAATATTATCCTATCATAGACACGAATCAACAAATTATTATGGACATGTTTACAGAACTTCTACACCTTTGAAGATAGAAAGCTGAAATTTTATACGAACATGCAAATTTTTTATACCATTTTTCTTCTACACCGTACCTTACAGGAGTCTGAAATTTTAGCAGCTCTTAGATATTCATAAATATTTTATTGCGTTAGAAGAACATTTTTTCCCGTCTCCATCCCTTCTCAACTTATCGCATCTTGAAATTTGTAAAATTTGAATTTTTGACGCCTTATATTTTAAAAACCACAAGCTTTTTTAAATTTCTATAAACGCAAAAAACCAACGGTAAATTCCATGACACTAAAAAGTATCTTTATTTTTCTTAGCTCATGCAATTAACCATTAAAATTGAGCATTATGTTAACCCCTCTTTACACACTTACAATATGGTTTGGCCCAACTTTATTATTGTATATATTTTAAAATTGCATTTTCTAATAATTTGCTAACATACTTAGTTTCTCTCTATATAGTTTCTATATAGTTGCTAGTTACTTAGTTTCTCTAACAAGAAAATGTGTATTAAGTGAATGTACCTAAAGCGGTCTTAAATGTTTTTAATCATTTTTCTAACTCTGAAGAAAAACCATAGAACCACAATAATAAAAAATATATTTTTTCTTAAATTTTAGGTGAAATTACAACATTCTCTGAAAAAATTGAACTATTCATGCTCCACAAAAACTAAATAATAAATTCAAAATTATATCGGAAGCGCTGTGGACTCGAAAATCAACTTAATTGTAAAAAAATAATTTAAAAACCTATTTAATTTTGATTTGTAACTTAATGTAAATTTTTTTAGAAGCAAATTATATGCATGGGACCGAATTATTGCCGTTTACCTCAATATAATTGGAAAAAACGATGAAAATATTCAAATATCAACAATAAAATTGATAATTTTGAAACGTATTCATTCATCATTTCATTGTCTCAAATAAATTCCAAACTTCATAATGTTGCAAAATGTAAAAACAAACTAGTTTTATAAAATTTCTCAATGAAACCTTAAAACTTTACATTAATAAGCGTAAATGCATAATATGTAGGGTATTTCTGACAAATTTATATTTTAAAAACTTTAAAATCATTATAATCATTAAAATTGTAATGATTTTTTCATTTAATTTTGTTTATTTAATTTATACTAAAGATGAAAATTACAGTACAACTTTGTACTGTAATTTCTTGCTTTTCTGGGCCCCTAGAGAGAGGCAAAACACTAATTCTTGCTTTTTTTCTGTTAATAGTGTTAATATAATTTTGATTTAATAAAAATATTTCACCTATTTTCTTATTTTTATGTTTAAATAGAATGTAGGCAAAATTTGCGTTCGAACTCATTCACTACAATACAACCGAAACTTTAAATAGCAAACCCAAATTTCATTAAATTTCATTAAAAAAAAAAAATTATTGCATACAAAAAAAAAATTTTTTTTTCAAAATGTAAAAATTTGGATTTGAACTGAGGTCCCCATATTTCATATTATAAGGCAAAATTTTAAAATTCTTAAAGATTAAGACCTAAATCCGGACATAGGGTGGACAAGACACTGTTCCTAGACTTGGGAATGATATTGCGGTTTCAAGGGAATATACATGGAAAACGTTTCAACAACTTAATCTAACCTAACACATAAACTAAACCTAATATTGATTCCCATTACACACCCCAAACTAAACCCTACCCGACTTGAATATAAACAAAATCTATAATTTAATCGCGCAATTTTAGTATAAATATATTCAACAAAATTTTTATTTTTAAATATTAATGAGGATATTTTTTTTTTTTCATGAAAATTAAAAATTGCTTTTCAATTCAAAATCAAAATGAACATCATAAGTCAAAATTATAATTTCAATCAAAAATATTGTACATATTATAAAAATAATCAGAATTGAATCAAAATTTTAAAATTAATAACAAAATAGCTAAAATTACACTAATTAATGTGAAGGAATTTAAGAAAAAATTAATGGAATAAGTTCTTACCATAAAGCTGCAAATAACAACTAGAAGAATGAAAATTTTCGGAATGTTTTATTGAACTTTTTTCAACAATAACAACAATATTAAGAGATTTGCATCGGGAATCAATTTTCAAAACATTTTTAATACCAAAAAGAAGACATGTATTGTACAAGGAGTTTGAAATATGTATTTTTGTAGAAAAAATGTTGGAACAACTCAAATTAGACAAAGCTAAGAATCTGGACTAGAAAAACTGCTTCTAAGTTTATTGTATAAGGTAAACAGCTGTATTTTCGTCTAATTTTTCACACCTCTGACTAAAACACATCTTACTTTGATATTCCTTTATTACATCATTGGTTTCGATCGGTTTAAACAAATTTTTGATCTTTTTAGTGTACCTAATTCAGTCCGTAAACAAGCTATAATATAAACTTATGGAGAAGAATATTATGGAAAAGAATATTATCCTATTATAGACACGAATCAACAAATTATTATGGACATGTTTACAGAACTTCTACACCTTTGAAAATAGAAAGCTGAAATTTTATACGAACATGCAAATTTTTGATACCATTTTTCTTCTACATCGTACCTTACAGGAGTCTGAAATTTTAGCAGCTCTTAGATATTCATAAATATTTTATTTCGTTAGAAGAACATTTTTTCCCGTCTCCATCCCTTCCCAACTTATCGCATCTTGAAATTTGTAAAATTTGAATTTTTGACGCCTTATATTTTAAAAACCACAAGCTTTTTTAAATTTCTATAAACGCAAAAAACCAACGGTAAATTCCATGACACTAAAAAGTATCTTTATTTTTCTTAGCTCATGCAATTAACGATTAAAATTGAGCATTATGTTAACCCTTCTTTACACACTTACAATATGGTTTGGCCCAACTTTATTATTGTATATATTTTAAAATTGCATTTTCTAATAATTTGCTAACATACTTAGTTTCTCTCTATATAGTTTCTATATAGTTGCTAGTTACTTAGTTTCTCTAACAAGAAAATGAGTATTAAGTGAATGTACCTAAAGCGGTCTTAAATGTTTTTAATCATTTTTCTAACTCTGAAGAAAAACCATAGAACCACAATAATAAAAAATATATTTTTTCTTAAATTTTAGGTGAAATTACAACATTCTCTGAAAAAATTGAACTATTCATGCTCCACAAAAACTAAATAATAAATTCAAAATTATATCGGAAGCGCTGTGGACTCGAAAATCAACTTAATTGTAAAAAAATAATTTAAAAACCTTTTTAATTTTGATTTGTAACTTAATGTAAATTTTTTTAGAAGCAAATTATATGCATGGGACCGAATTATTGCCGTTTACCTCAATATAATTGGAACAAACGATGAAAATATTCAAATATCAACAATAAAATTGATAATTTTGAAACGTATTCATTCATCATTTCATTGTCTCAAATAAATTCCAAACTTCATAATGTTGCAAAATGTAAAAACAAACTAGTTTTATAAAATTTCTCAATGAAACCTTAAAACTTTACATTAATAAGCGTAAATGCATAATATGTAGGGTATTTCTGACAAATTTATATTTTAAAAACTTTAAAATCATTATGATCATTAAAATTGTAATGATTTTTTCATTTAATTTTGTTTATTTAATTTATACTAAAGATGAAAATTACAGTACAACTTTGTACTGTAATTTCTTGCTTTTCTGGGCCCCTAGAGAGAGGCAAAACACTAATTCTTGCTTTTTTTCTGTTAATAGTGTTAATATAATTTTGATTTAATAAAAATATTTCACCTATTTTCTTATTTTTATGTTTAAATAGAATGTAGGCAAAATTTGGGTTCGAACTCATTCACTACAATACAACCGAAACTTTAAATAGCAAACCCAAATTTCATTAAATTTCATTAAAAAAAAAAAAATTATTGCATACAAAAAAAAAATTTTTTTTCAAAATGTAAAAATTTGGATTTGAACTGAGGTCCCCATATTTCATATTATAAGGCAAAATTTTAAATTTGTTAAAGATTAAGACCTAAATCCGGACATAGGGTGGACAAGACACTGTTCCTAGCCTTGGGAATAATATTGCGGTTTCAAGGGAATATACATGGAAAACGTTTCAACAACTTAATCTAATCTAACACATAAACTAAACCTAATATTGATTCCCATTACACACCCCAAACTAAACCCTACCCGACTTGAATATAAACAAAATCTATAATTTAATCGCGCAATTTTAGTATAAATATATTCAACAAAATTTTTATTTTTAAATATTAATGAGGATATTTTTTTTTTTTCATGAAAATTAAAAATTGCTTTTCAATTCAAAATCAGAATGAACATCATAAGTCAAAATTATAATTTCAATCAAAAATATTGTACATATTATAAAAATAATCAGAATTGAATCAAAATTTTAAAATTAATAACAAAATAGCTAAAATTACACTAATTAATGTGAAGGAATTTAAGAAAAAATTAATGGAATAAGTTCTTACCATAAAGCTGCAAATAACAACTAGAAGAATGAAAATTTTCGGAATGTTTTATTGAACTTTTTTCAACAATAATAACAATATTAAGAGATTTGCATCGGGAATAAATTTTCAAAACATTTTTAATACCAAAAAGAAGACATGTATTGTACAAGGAGTTTGAAATATGTATTTTTGTAGAAAAAATGTTGGAACAACTCAAATTAGACAAATCTAAGAATCTGGACTAGAAAAACTGCTTCTAAGTTTATTGTATAAGGTAAACAGCTGTATTTTCGACTAATTTTTCACACCTCTGACTAAAACACATCTTACTTTGATATTCCTTTATTACATCATTGGTTTCGATCGGTTTAAACAAATTTTTAGATAAAATTTTTAATTTTTTATTCAGTTTGTTTCTATTTTGATCTTTTTAGTGTACCTAATTCAGTCCGTAAAAAAGCTATAATATAAACTTATGGAGAAGAATATTATGGAAAAGAATATTATCCTATTATAGACACGAATCAACAAATTATTATGGACATGTTTACAGAACTTCTACACCTTTGAAAATAGAAAGCTGAAATTTTACACGAACATGCAAATTTTTGATACCATTTTTCTTCTACATCGTACCTTACAGGAGTCTGAAATTTTAGCAGCTCTTAGATATTCATAAATATTTTATTTCGTTAGAAGAACATTTTTTCCCGTCCCCATCCCTTCTCAACTTATCGCATCTTGAAATTTGTAAAATTTGAATTTTTGACGCCTTATATTTTAAAAACCACAAGCTTTTTTTAATTTCTATAAACGCAAAAAACCAACGGTAAATTCCATGACACTAAAAAGTATCTTTATTTTTCTTAGCTCATGCAATTAACCATTAAAATTGAGCATTATGTTAACCCCTCTTTACACACTTACAATATGGTTTGGCCCAACTTTATTATTGTATATATTTTAAAATTGCATTTTCTAATAATTTGCTAACATACTTAGTTTCTCTCTATATAGTTTCTATATAGTTGCTAGTTACTTAGTTTCTCTAACAAGAAAATGAGTATTAAGTGAATGTACCTAAAGCGGTCTTAAATGTTTTTAATCATTTTTCTAACTCTGAAGAAAAACCATAGAACCACAATAATAAAAAATATATTTTTTCTTAAATTTTAGGTGAAATTACAACATTCTCTGAAAAAATTGAACTATTCATGCTCCACAAAAACTAAATAATAAATTCAAAATTATATCGGAAGCGCTGTGGACTCGAAAATCAACTTAATTGTAAAAAAATAATTTAAAAACCTATTTAATTTTGATTTGTAACTTAACGTAAATTTTTTTAGAAGCAAATTATATGCATGGGACCGAATTATTGCCGTTTACCTCAATATAATTGGAACAAACGATGAAAATATTCAAATATCAACAATAGAATTGATAATTTTGAAACGTATTCATTCATCATTTCATTGTCTCAAATAAATTCCAAACTTCATAATGTTGCAAAATGTAAAAACAAACTAGTTTTATAAAATTTCTCAATGAAACCTTAAAACTTTACATTAATAAGCGTAAATGCATAATATGTAGGGTATTTCTGACAAATTTATATTTTAAAAACTTTAAAATCGTTATGATCATTAAAATTGTAATGATTTTTTCATTTAATTTTGTTTATTTAATTTATACTAAAGATGAAAATTACAGTACAACTTTGTACTGTAATTTCTTGCTTTTCTGGGCCCCTAGAGAGAGGCAAAACACTAATTCTTGCTTTTTTTCTGTTAATAGTGTTAATATAATTTTGATTTAATAAAAATATTTCACCTATTTTCTTATTTTTATGTTTAAATAGAATGTAGGCAGATTTGGGTTCGAACTCATTCACTACAATACAACCGAAACTTTAAATAGCAAACCCAAATTTCATTAAATTTCATTAAAAAAAAAAAAATTATTGCATACAAAAAAAAAATTTTTTTTTCAAAATGTAAAAATTTGGATTTGAACTGAGGTCCCCATATTTCATATTATAAGGCAAAATTTTAAAATTCTTAAAGATTAAGACCTAAATCCGGACATAGGGTGGACAAGACACTGTTCCTAGCCTTGGGAATAATATTGCGGTTTCAAGGGAATACACATGGAAAACGTTTCAACAACTTAATCTAACCTAACACATAAACTAAACCTAATATTGATTCCCATTACACACCCCAAACTAAACCCTACCCGACTTGAATATAAACAAAATCTATAATTTAATCGCGCAATTTTAGTATAAATATATTCAACAAAATTTTTATTTTTAAATATTAATGAGGATATTTTTTTTTTTTTCATGAAAATTAAAAATTGCTTTTCAATTCAAAATCAGAATGAACATCATAAGTCAAAACTATAATTTCAATCAAAAATATTGTACATATTATAAAAATAATCAGAATTGAATCAAAATTTTAAAATTAATAACAAAATAGCTAAAATTACACTAATTAATGTGAAGGAATTTAAGAAAAAATTAATGGAATAAGTTCTTACCATAAAGCTGCAAATAACAACTAGAAGAATGAAAATTTTCGGAATGTTTTATTGAACTTTTTTCAACAATAACAACAATATTAAGAGATTTGCATCGGGAATCAATTTTCAAAACATTTTTAATACCAAAAAGAAGACATGTATTGTACAAGGAGTTTGAAATATGTATTTTTGTAGAAAAAATGTTGGAACAACTCAAATTAGATAAATCTAAGAATCTGGACTAGAAAAACTGCTTCTAAGTTTATTGTATAAGGTAAACAGCTGTATTTTCGACTAATTTTTCACACCTCTGACTAAAACACATCTTACTTTGATATTCCTTTATTACATCATTGGTTTCGATCGGTTTAAACAAATTTTTAGATAAAATTTTTAATTTTTTATTCAGTTTGTTTCTATTTTGATCTTTTTAGTGTACATAATTCAGTCCGTAAACAAGCTATAATATAAACTTATGGAAAAGAATATTATGGAAAAGAATATTATCCTATCATAGACACGAATCAACAAATTATTATGGACATGTTTACAGAACTTCTACACCTTTGAAGATAGAAAGCTGAAATTTTATACGAACATGCAAATTTTTGATACCATTTTTCTTCTACATCGTACCTTACAGGAGTCTGAAATTTTAGCAGCTCTTAGATATTCATAAATATTTTATTTCGTTAGAAGAACATTTTTTCCCGTCTCCATCCCTTCTCAACTTATCGCATCTTGAAATTTGTAAAATTTGAATTTTTGACGCCTTATATTCATGCTCCACAAAAACTAAATAATAAATTCAAAATTATATCGGAAGCGCTGTGGACTCGAAAATCAACTTAATTGTAAAAAAATAATTTAAAAACCTATTTAATTTTGATTTGTAACTTAATGTAAATTTTTTTAGAAGCAAATTATATGCATGGGACCGAATTATTGCCGTTTACCTCAATATAATTGGAACAAACGATGAAAATATTCAAATATCAACAATAAAATTGATAATTTTGAAACGTATTCATTCATCATTTCATTGTCTCAAATAAATTCCAAACTTCATAATGTTGCAAAATGTAAAAACAAACTAGTTTTATAAAATTTCTCAATGAAACCTTAAAACTTTACATTAATAAGCGTAAATGCATAATATGTAGGGTATTTCTGACAAATTTATATTTTAAAAACTTTAAAATCATTATGATCATTAAAATTGTAATGATTTTTTCATTTAATTTTGTTTATTTAATTTATACTAAAGATGAAAATTACAGTACAACTTTGTACTGTAATTTCTTGCTTTTCTGGGCCCCTAGAGAGAGGCAAAACACAAATTCTTGCTTTTTTTCTGTTAATAGTGTTAATATAATTTTGATTTAATAAAAATATTTCACCTATTTTCTTATTTTTATGTTTAAATAGAATGTAGGAAAAATTTGGGTTCGAACTCATTCACTACAATACAACCGAAACTTTAAATAGCAAACCCAAATTTCATTAAATTTCATTAAAAAAAAAAAAATTATTGCATACAAAAAAAAAATTTTTTTTTCAAAATGTAAAAATTTGGATTTGAACTGAGGTCCCCATATTTCATATTATAAGGCAAAATTTTAAAATTCTTAAAGATTAAGACCTAAATCCGGGCATAGGGTGGACAAGACACTGTTCCTAGCCTTGGGAATAATATTGCGGTTTCAAGGGAATATACATGGAAAACGTTTCAACAACTTAATCTAACCTAACACATAAACTAAACCTAATATTGATTCCCATTACACACCCCAAACTAAACCCTACCCGACTTGAATATAAACAAAATCTATAATTTAATCGCGCAATTTTAGTATAAATATATTCAACAAAATTTTTATTTTTAAATATTAATGAGGATATTTTTTTTTTTTCATGAAAATTAAAAATTGCTTTTCAATTCAAAATCAGAATGAACATCATAAGTCAAAATTATAATTTCAATCAAAAATATTGTACATATTATAAAAATAATCAGAATTGAATCAAAATTTTAAAATTAATAACAAAATAGCTAAAATTACACTAATTAATGTGAAGGAATTTAAGGAAAAATTAATGGAATAAGTTCTTACCATAAAGCTGCAAATAACAACTAGAAGAATGAAAATTTTCGGAATGTTTTATTGAACTTTTTTCAACAATAACAACAATATTAAGAGATTTGCATCGGGAATCAATTTTCAAAACATTTTTAATACCAAAAAGAAGACATGTATTGTACAAGGAGTTTGAAATATGTATTTTTGTAGAAAAAATGTTGGAACAACTCAAATTAGACAAATCTAAGAATCTGGACTAGAAAAACTGCTTCTAAGTTTATTGTATAAGGTAAACAGCTGTATTTTCGACTAATTTTTCACACCTCTGACTAAAACACATCTTACTTTGATATTCCTTTATTACATCATTGGTTTCGATCGGTTTAAACAAATTTTTAGATAAAATTTTTAATTTTTTATTCAGTTTGTTTCTATTTTGATCTTTTTAGTGTACATAATTCAGTCCGTAAACAAGCTATAATATAAACTTATGGAGAAGAATATTATGGAAAAGAATATTATCCTATTATAGACACGAATCAACAAATTATTATGGACATGTTTACAGAACTTCTACACCTTTGAAGATAGAAAGCTGAAATTTTATACGAACATGCAAATTTTTGATACCATTTTTCTTCTACATCGTACCTTACAGGAGTCTGAAATTTTAGCAGCTCTTAGATATTCATAAATATTTTATTTCGTTAGAAGAACATTTTTTCCCGTCTCCATCCCTTCTCAACTTATCGCATCTTGAAATTTGTAAAATTTGAATTTTTGACGCCTTATATTTTAAAAACCACAAGCTTTTTTAAATTTCTATAAACGCAAAAAACCAACGGTAAATTCCATGACACTAAAAAGTATCTTTATTTTTCTTAGCTCATACAATTAACCATTAAAATTGAGCATTATGTTAACCCCTCTTTACACACTTACAATATGGTTTGGCCCAACTTTATTATTGTATATATTTTAAAATTGCATTTTCTAATAATTTGCTAACATACTTAGTTTCTCTCTATATAGTTTCTATATAGTTGCTAGTTACTTAGTTTCTCTAACAAGAAAATGAGTATTAAGTGAATGTACCTAAAGCGGTCTTAAATGTTTTTAATCATTTTTCTAACTCTGAAGAAAAACCATAGAACCACAATAATAAAAAATATATTTTTTCTTAAATTTTAGGTGAAATTACAACATTCTCTGAAAAAATTGAACTATTCATGCTCCACAAAAACTAAATAATAAATTCAAAATTATATCGGAAGCGCTGTGGACTCGAAAATCAACTTAATTGTAAAAAAATAATTTAAAAACCTATTTAATTTTGATTTGTAACTTAATGTAAATTTTTTTAGAAGCAAATTATATGCATGGGACCGAATTATTGCCGTTTACCTCAATATAATTGGAACAAACGATGAAAATATTCAAATATCAACAATAAAATTGATAATTTTGAAACGTATTCATTCATCATTTCATTGTCTCAAATAAATTCCAAACTTCATAATGTTGCAAAATGTAAAAACAAACTAGTTTTATAAAATTTCTCAATGAAACCTTAAAACTTTACATTAATAAGCGTAAATGCATAATATGTAGGGTATTTCTGACAAATTTATATTTTAAAAACTTTAAAATCATTATGATCATTAAAATTGTAATGATTTTTTCATTTAATTTTGTTTATTTAATTTATACTAAAGATGAAAATTACAGTACAACTTTGTACTGTAATTTCTTGCTTTTCTGGGCCCCTAGAGAGAGGCAAAACACTAATTCTTGCTTTTTTTCTGTTAATAGTGTTAATATAATTTTGATTTAATAAAAATATTTCACCTATTTTCTTATTTTTATGTTTAAATAGAATGTAGGCAAAATTTGCGTTCGAACTCATTCACTACAATACAACCGAAACTTTAAATAGCAAACCCAAATTTCATTAAATTTCATTAAAAAAAAAAAATTATTGCATACAAAAAAAAAATTTTTTTTTCAAAATGTAAAAATTTGGATTTGAACTGAGGTCCCCATATTTCATATTATAAGGCAAAATTTTAAAATTCTTAAAGATTAAGACCTAAATCCGGACATAGGGTGGACAAGACACTGTTCCTAGCCTTGGGAATGATATTGCGGTTTCAAGGGAATATACATGGAAAACGTTTCAACAACTTAATCTAACCTAACACATAAACTAAACCTAATATTGATTCCCATTACACACTCCAAACTAAACCCTACCCGACTTGAATATAAACAAAATCTATAATTTAATCGCGCAATTTTAGTATAAATATATTCAACAAAATTTTTATTTTTAAATATTAATGAGGATATTTTTTTTTTTTCATGAAAATTAAAAATTGCTTTTCAATTCAAAATCAGAATGAACATCATAAGTCAAAATTATAATTTCAATCAAAAATATTGTACATATAAAAATAATCAGAATTGAATCAAAATTTTAAAATTAATAACAAAATAGCTAAAATTACACTAATTAATGTGAAGGAATTTAAGAAAAAATTAATGGAATAAGTTCTTACCATAAAGCTGCAAATAACAACTAGAAGAATGAAAATTTTCGGAACGTTTTATTGAACTTTTTTCAACAATAACAACAATATTAAGAGATTTGCATCGGGAATCAATTTTCAAAACATTTTTAATACCAAAAAGAAGACATGTATTGTACAAGGAGTTTGAAATATGTATTTTTGTAGAAAAAATGTTGGAACAACTCAAATTAGACAAATCTAAGAATCTGGACTAGAAAAACTGCTTCTAAGTTTATTGTATAAGGTAAACAGCTGTATTTTCGACTAATTTTTCACACCTCTGACTAAAACACATCTTACTTTGATATTCCTTTATTACATCATTGGTTTCGATCGGTTTAAACAAATTTTTAGATAAAATTTTTAATTTTTTATTCAGTTTGTTTCTATTTTGATCTTTTTAGTGTACATAATTCAGTCCGTAAACAAGCTATAATATAAACTTATGGAGAAGAATATTATGGAAAAGAATATTATCCTATTATAGACACGAATCAACAAATTATTATGGACATGTTTACAGAACTTCTACACCTTTGAAGATAGAAAGCTGAAATTTTATACGAACATGCAAATTTTTGATACCATTTTTCTTCTACATCGTACCTTACAGGAGTCTGAAATTTTAGCAGCTCTTAGATATTCATAAATATTTTATTTCGTTAGAAGAACATTTTTTCCCGTCTCCATCCCTTCTCAACTTATCGCATCTTGAAATTTGTAAAATTTGAATTTTTGACGCCTTATATTTTAAAAACCACAAGCTTTTTTAAATTTCTATAAACGCAAAAAACCAACGGTAAATTCCATGACACTAAAAAGTATCTTTATTTTTCTTAGCTCATGCAATTAACCATTAAAATTGAGCATTATGTTAACCCCTCTTTACACACTTACAATATGGTTTGGCCCAACTTTATTATTGTATATATTTTAAAATTGCATTTTCTAATAATTTGCTAACATACTTAGTTTCTCTCTATATACTTTCTATATAGTTGCTAGTTACTTAGTTTCTCTAACAAGAAAATGAGTATTAAGTGAATGTACCTAAAGCGGTCTTAAATGTTTTTAATCATTTTTCTAACTCTGAAGAAAAACCATAGAACCACAATAATAAAAAATATATTTTTTCTTAAATTTTAGGTGAAATTACAACATTCTCTGAAAAAATTGAACTATTCATGCTCCACAAAAACTAAATAATAAATTCAAAATTATATCGGAAGCGCTGTGGACTCGAAAATCAACTTAATTGTAAAAAAATAATTTAAAAACCTATTTAATTTTGATTTGTAACTTAATGTAAATTTTTTTAGAAGCAAATTATATGCATGGGACCGAATTATTGCCGTTTACCTCAATATAATTGGAACAAACGATGAAAATATTCAAATATCAACAATAAAATTGATAATTTTGAAACGTATTCATTCATCATTTCATTGTCTCAAATAAATTCCAAACTTCATAATGTTGCAAAATGTAAAAACAAACTAGTTTTATAAAATTTCTCAATGAAACCTTAAAACTTTACATTAATAAGCGTAAATGCATAATATGTAGGGTATTTCTGACAAATTTATATTTTAAAAACTTTAAAATCATTATGATCATTAAAATTGTAATGATTTTTTCATTTAATTTTGTTTATTTAATTTATACTAAAGATGAAAATTACAGTACAACTTTGTACTGTAATTTCTTGCTTTTCTGGGCCCCTAGAGAGAGGCAAAACATTAATTCTTGCTTTTTTTCTGTTAATAGTGTTAATATAATTTTGATTTAATAAAAATATTTCACCTATTTTCTTATTTTTATGTTTAAATAGAATGTAGGCAAAATTTGCGTTCGAACTCATTCACTACAATACAACCGAAACTTTAAATAGCAAACCCAAATTTCATTAAATTTCATTAAAAAAAAAAAAATTATTGCATACAAAAAAAAAATTTTTTTTTCAAAATGTAAAAATTTGGATTTGAACTGAGGTCCCCATATTTCATATTATAAGGTAAAATTTTAAAATTCTTAAAGATTAAGACCTAAATCCGGACATAGGGTGGACAAGACACTGTTCCTAGCCTTGGGAATGATATTGCGGTTTCAAGGGAATATACATGGAAAACGTTTCAACAACTTAATCTAACCTAACACATAAACTAAACCTAATATTGATTCCCATTACACACCGCAAACTAAACCCTACCCGACTTGAATATAAACAAAATCTATAATTTAATCGCGCAATTTTAGTATAAATATATTCAACAAAATTTTTATTTTTAAATATAAATGAGGATATTCGTACCTTACAGTAGTCTGAAATTTTAGCAGCTCTTAGATATTCATAAATATTTTATTTCGTTAGAAGAACATTTTTTCCCGTCTCCATCCCTTCTCAACTTATCGCATCTTGAAATTTGTAAAATTTGAATTTTTGACGCCTTATATTTTAAAAACCACAAGCTTTTTTAAATTTCTATAAACGCAAAAAACCAACGGTAAATTCCATGACACTAAAAAGTATCTTTATTTTTCTTAGCTCATGCAATTAACCATTAAAATTGAGCATTATGTTAACCCCTCTTTACACACTTACAATATGGTTTGGCCCAACTTTATTATTGTATATATTTTAAAATTGCATTTTCTAATAATTTGCTAACATACTTAGTTTCTCTCTATATAGTTTCTATATAGTTGCTAGTTACTTAGTTTCTCTAACAAGAAAATGAGTATTAAGTGAATGTACCTAAAGCGGTCTTAAATTTTTTTAATCATTTTTCTAACTCTGAAGAAAAACCATGAACCACAATAATAAAAAATATATTTTTTCTTAAATTTTAAGTGAAATTACAACATTCTCTGAAAAAATTGAACTATTCATGCTCCACAAAAACTAAATAATAAATTCAAAATTATATCGGAAGCGCTGTGGACTCGAAAACCAACTTAATTGTAAAAAAATAATTTAAAAACCTATTTAATTTTGATTTGTAACTTAATGTAAATTTTTTTAGAAGCAAATTATATGCATGGGACCGAATTATTGCCGTTTACCTCAATATAATTGGAACAAACGATGAAAATATTCAAATATCAACAATAAAATTGATAATTTTGAAACGTATTCATTCATCATTTCATTGTCTCAAATAAATTCCAAACTTCATAATGTTGCAAAATGTAAAAACAAACTAGTTTTATAAAATTTCTCAATGAAACCTTAAAACTTTACATTAATAAGCGTAAATGCATAATATGTAGGGTATTTCTGACAAATTTATATTTTAAAAACTTTAAAATCATTATGATCATTAAAATTGTAATGATTTTTTCATTTAATTTTGTTTATTTAATTTATACTAAAGATGAAAATTACAGTACAACTTTGTACTGTAATTTCTTGCTTTTCTGGGCCCCTAGAGAGAGGCAAAACACTAATTCTTGCTTTTTTTCTGTTAATAGTGTTAATATAATTTTGATTTAATAAAAATATTTCACCTATTTTCTTATTTTTATGTTTAAATAGAATGTAGGCAAAATTTGGGTTCGAACTCATTCACTACAATACAACCGAAACTTTAAATAGCAAACCCAAATTTCATTAAATTTCATTAAAAAAAAAAAATTATTGCATACAAAAAAAAAATTTTTTTTTCAAAATGTAAAAATTTGGATTTGAACTGAGGTCCCCATATTTCATATTATAAGGCAAAATTTTAAAATTCTTAAAGATTAAGACCTAAATCCGGACATAGGGTGGACAAGACACTGTTCCTAGCCTTGGGAATAATATTGCGGTTTCAAGGGAATATACATGGAAAACGTTTCAACAACTTAATCTAACCTAACACATAAACTAAACCTAATATTGATTCCCATTACACACCCCAAACTAAACCCTACCCGACTTGAATATAAACAAAATCTATAATTTAATCGCGCAATTTTAGTATAGTAAGTCAAAATTATAATTTCAATCAAAAATATTGTACATATTATAAAAATAATCAGAATTGAATCAAAATTTTAAAATTAATAACAAAATAGCTAAAATTACACTAATTAATGTGAAGGAATTTAAGAAAAAATTAATGGAATAAGTTCTTACCATAAAGCTGCAAATAACAACTAGAAGAATGAAAATTTTCGGAATGTTTTATTGAACTTTTTTCAACAATAACAACAATATTAAGAGATTTGCATCGGGAATCAATTTTCAAAACATTTTTAATACCAAAAAGAAGACATGTATTGTACAAGGAGTTTGAAATATGTATTTTTGTAGAAAAAATGTTGGAACAACTCAAATTAGACAAATCTAAGAATCTGGACTAGAAAAACTGCTTCTAAGTTTATTGTATAAGGTAAACAGCTGTATTTTCGACTAATTTTTCACACCTCTGACTAAAACACATCTTACTTTGATATTCCTTTATTACATCATTGGTTTCGATCGGTTTAAACAAATTTTTAGATAAAATTTTTAATTTTTTATTCAGTTTGTTTCTATTTTGATCTTTTTAGTGTACATAATTCAGTCCGTAAACAAGCTATAATATAAACTTATGGAGAAGAATATTATGGAAAAGAATATTATCCTATTATAGACACGAATCAACAAATTATTATGGACATGTTTACAGAACTTCTACACCTTTGAAGATAGAAAGCTGAAATTTTATACGAACATGCAAATTTTTGATACCATTTTTCTTCTACATCGTACCTTACAGGAGTCTGAAATTTTAGCAGCTCTTAGATATTCATAAATATTTTATTTCGTTAGAAGAACATTTTTTCCCGTCTCCATCCCTTCTCAACTTATCCCATCTTGAAATTTGTAAAATTTGAATTTTTGACGCCTTATATTTTAAAAACCACAAGCTTTTTTAAATTTCTATAAACGCAAAAAACCAACGGTAAATTCCATGACACTAAAAAGTATCTTTATTTTTCTTAGCTCATGCAATTAACCATTAAAATTGAGCATTATGTTAACCCCTCTTTACACACTTACAATATGGTTTGGCCCAACTTTATTATTGTATATATTTTAAAATTGCATTTTCTAATAATTTGCTAACATACTTAGTTTCTCTCTATATAGTTTCTATATAGTTGCTAGTTACTTAGTTTCTCTAACAAGAAAATGAGTATTAAGTGAATATACCTAAAGCGGTCTTAAATGTTTTTAATCATTTTTCTAACTCTGAAGAAAAACCATAGAACCACAATAATAAAAAATATATTTTTTCTTAAATTTTAGGTGAAATTACAACATTCTCTGAAAAAATTGAACTATTCATGCTCCACAAAAACTAAATAATAAATTCAAAATTATATCGGAAGCGCTGTGGACTCGAAAATCAACTTAATTGTAAAAAAATAATTTAAAAACCTATTTAATTTTGATTTGTAACTTAATGTAAATTTTTTTAGAAGCAAATTATATGCATGGGACCGAATTATTGCCGTTTACCTCAATATAATTGGAACAAACGATGAAAATATTCAAATATCAACAATAAAATTGATAATTTTGAAACGTATTCATTCATCATTTCATTGTCTCAAATAAATTCCAAACTTCATAATGTTGCAAAATGTAAAAACAAACTAGTTTTATAAAATTTCTCAATGAAACCTTAAAACTTTACATTAATAAGCGTAAATGCATAATATGTAGGGTATTTCTGACAAATTTATATTTTAAAAACTTTAAAATCATTATGATCATTAAAATTGTAATGATTTTTTCATTTAATTTTGTTTATTTAATTTATACTAAAGATGAAAATTACAGTACAACTTTGTACTGTAATTTCTTGCTTTTCTGGGCCCCTAGAGAGAGGCAAAACACTAATTCTTGCTTTTTTTCTGTTAATAGTGTTAATATAATTTTGATTTAATAAAAAATATTTCACCTATTTTCTTATTTTTATGTTTAAATAGAATGTAGGCAAAATTTGCGTTCGAACTCATTCACTACAATACAACCGAAACTTTAAATAGCAAACCCAAATTTCATTAAATTTCATTAAAAAAAAAAAAAATTATTGCATACAAAAAAAAAATTTTTTTTTCAAAATGTAAAAATTTGGATTTGAACTGAGGTCCCCATATTTCATATTATAAGGCAAAATTTTAAAATTCTTAAAGATTAAGACCTAAATCCGGACATAGGGTGGACAAGACACTGTTCCTAGCCTTGGGAATGATATTGCGGTTTCAAGGGAATATACATGGAAAACGTTTCAACAACTTAATCTAACCTAACACATAAACTAAACCTAATATTGATTCCCATTACACACCCCAAACTAAACCCTACCCGACTTGAATATAAACAAAATCTATAATTTAATCGCGCAATTTTAGTAAAATATATTCAACAAAATTTTTATTTTTAAATATAAATGAGGATATTTTTTTTTTTTTCATGAAAATTAAAAATTGCTTTTCAATTCAAAATCAGAATGAACATCATAAGTCAAAATTATAATTTCAATCAAAAATATTGTACATATTATAAAAATAATCAGAATTGAATCAAAATTTTAAAATTAATAACAAAATAGCTAAAATTACACTAATTAATGTGAAGGAATTTAAGAAAAAATTAATGGAATAAGTTCTTACCATAAAGCTGCAAATAACAACTAGAAGAATGAAAATTTTCGGAATGTTTTATTGAACTTTTTTCAACAATAACAACAATATTAAGAGATTTGCATCGGGAATCAATTTTCAAAACATTTTTAATACCAAAAAGAAGACATGTATTGTACAAGGAGTTTGAAATATGTATTTTTGTAGAAAAAATGTTGGAACAACTCAAATTAGACAAATCTAAGAATCTGGACTAGAAAAAACTGCTTCTAAGTTTATTGTATAAGGTAAACAGCTGTATTTTCGACTAATTTTTCACACCTCTGACTAAAACACATCTTACTTTGATATTCCTTTATTACATCATTGGTTTCGATCGGTTTAAAACAAATTTTTAGATAAAATTTTTAATTTTTTATTCAGTTTGTTTCTATTTTGATCTTTTTAGTGTACATAATTCAGTCCGTAAACAAGCTATAATATAAACTTATGGAGAAGAATATTATGGAAAAGAATATTATCCTATTATAGACACGAATCAACAAATTATTATGGACATGTTTACAGAACTTCTACACCTTTGAAGATAGAAAGCTGAAATTTTATACGAACATGCAAATTTTTGATACCATTTTTCTTCTACATCGTACCTTACAGGAGTCTGAAATTTTAGCAGCTCTTAGATATTCATAAATATTTTATTTCGTTAGAAGAACATTTTTTCCCGTCTCCATCCCTTCTCAACTTATCGCATCTTGAAATTTGTAAAATTTGAATTTTTGACGCCTTATATTTTAAAAACCACAAGCTTTTTTAAATTTCTATAAACGCAAAAAACCAACGGTAAATTCCATGACACTAAAAAGTATCTTTATTTTTCTTAGCTCATGCAATTAACCATTAAAATTGAGCATTATGTTAACCCCTCTTTACACACTTACAATATGGTTTGGCCCAACTTTATTATTGTATATATTTTAAAATTGCATTTTCTAATAATTTGCTAACATACTTAGTTTCTCTCTATATAGTTTCTATATAGTTGCTAGTTACTTAGTTTCTCTAACAAGAAAATGAGTATTAAGTGAATGTACCTAAAGCGGTCTTAAATGTTTTTAATCATTTTTCTAACTCTGAAGAAAAACCATGAACCACAATAATAAAAAATATATTTTTTCTTAAATTTTAAGTGAAATTACAACATTCTCTGAAAAAATTGAACTATTCATGCTCCACAAAAACTAAATAATAAATTCAAAATTATATCGGAAGCGCTGTGGACTCGAAAATCAACTTAATTGTAAAAAAATAATTTAAAAACCTATTTAATTTTGATTTGTAACTTAATGTAAATTTTTTTAGAAGCAAATTATATGCATGGGACCGAATTATTGCCGTTTACCTCAATATAATTGGAACAAACGATGAAAATATTCAAATATCAACAATAAAATTGATAATTTTGAAACGTATTCATTCATCATTTCATTGTCTCAAATAAATTCCAAACTTCATAATGTTGCAAAATGTAAAAACAAACTAGTTTTATAAAATTTCTCAATGAAACCTTAAAACTTTACATTAATAAGCGTAAATGCATAATATGTAGGGTATTTCTGACAAATTTATATTTTAAAAACTTTAAAATCATTATGATCATTAAAATTGTAATGATTTTTTCATTTAATTTTGTTTATTTAATTTATACTAAAGATGAAAATTACAGTACAACTTTGTACTGTAATTTCTTGCTTTTCTGGGCCCCTAGAGAGAGGCAAAACACTAATTCTTGCTTTTTTTCTGTTAATAGTGTTAATATAATTTTGATTTAATAAAAATATTTCACCTATTTTCTTATTTTTATGTTTAAATAGAATGTAGGCAAAATTTGGGTTCGAACTCATTCACTACAATACAACTGAAACTTTAAATAGCAAACCCAAATTTCATTAAATTTCATTAAAAAAAAAAAAATTATTGCATACAAAAAAAAAATTTTTTTTTCAAAATGTAAAAATTTGGATTTGAACTGAGGTCCCCATATTTCATATTATAAGGCAAAATTTTAAAATTCTTAAAGATTAAGACCTAAATCCGGACATAGGGTGGACAAGACACTGTTCCTAGCCTTGGGAATAATATTGCGGTTTCAAGGGAATATACATGGAAAACGTTTCAACAACTTAATCTAACCTAACACATAAACTAAACCTAATATTGATTCCCATTACACACCCCAAACTAAACCCTACCCGACTTGAATATAAACAAAATCTATAATTTAATCGCGCAATTTTAGTATAGTAAGTCAAAATTATAATTTCAATCAAAAATATTGTACATATTATAAAAATAATCAGAATTGAATCAAAATTTTAAAATTAATAACAAAATAGCTAAAATTACACTAATTAATGTGAAGGAATTTAAGAAAAAATTAATGGAATAAGTTCTTACCATAAAGCTGCAAATAACAACTAGAAGAATGAAAATTTTCGGAATGTTTTATTGAACTTTTTTCAACAATAACAACAATATTAAGAGATTTGCATCGGGAATCAATTTTCAAAACATTTTTAATACCAAAAAGAAGACATGTATTGTACAAGGAGTTTGAAATATGTATTTTTGTAGAAAAAATGTTGGAACAACTCAAATTAGACAAATCTAAGAATCTGGACTAGAAAAACTGCTTCTAAGTTTATTGTATAAGGTAAACAGCTGTATTTTCGACTAATTTTTCACACCTCTGACTAAAACACATCTTACTTTGATATTCCTTTATTACATCATTGGTTTCGATCGGTTTAAACAAATTTTTAGATAAAATTTTTAATTTTTTATTCAGTTTGTTTCTATTTTGATCTTTTTAGTGTACATAATTCAGTCCGTAAACAAGCTATAATATAAACTTATGGAGAAGAATATTATGGAAAAGAATATTATCCTATTATAGACACGAATCAACAAATTATTATGGACATGTTTACAGAACTTCTACACCTTTGAAGATAGAAAGCTGAAATTTTATACGAACATGCAAATTTTTGATACCATTTTTCTTCTACATCGTACCTTACAGGAGTCTGAAATTTTAGCAGCTCTTAGATATTCATAAATATTTTATTTCGTTAGAAGAACATTTTTTCCCGTCTCCATCCCTTCTCAACTTATCGCATCTTGAAATTTGTAAAATTTGAATTTTTGACGCCTTATATTTTAAAAACCACAAGCTTTTTTAAATTTCTATAAACGCAAAAAACCAACGGTAAATTCCATGACACTAAAAAGTATCTTTATTTTTCTTAGCTCATGCAATTAACCATTAAAATTGAGCATTATGTTAACCCCTCTTTACACACTTACAATATGGTTTGGCCCAACTTTATTATTGTATATATTTTAAAATTGCATTTTCTAATAATTTGCTAACATACTTAGTTTCTCTCTATATAGTTTCTATATAGTTGCTAGTTACTTAGTTTCTCTAACAAGAAAATGAGTATTAAGTGAATATACCTAAAGCGGTCTTAAATGTTTTTAATCATTTTTCTAACTCTGAAGAAAAACCATAGAACCACAATAATAAAAAATATATTTTTTCTTAAATTTTAGGTGAAATTACAACATTCTCTGAAAAAATTGAACTATTCATGCTCCACAAAAACTAAATAATAAATTCAAAATTATATCGGAAGCGCTGTGGACTCGAAAATCAACTTAATTGTAAAAAAATAATTTAAAAACCTATTTAATTTTGATTTGTAACTTAATGTAAATTTTTTTAGAAGCAAATTATATGCATGGGACCGAATTATTGCCGTTTACCTCAATATAATTGGAACAAACGATGAAAATATTCAAATATCAACAATAAAATTGATAATTTTGAAACGTATTCATTCATCATTTCATTGTCTCAAATAAATTCCAAACTTCATAATGTTGCAAAATGTAAAAACAAACTAGTTTTATAAAATTTCTCAATGAAACCTTAAAACTTTACATTAATAAGCGTAAATGCATAATATGTAGGGTATTTCTGACAAATTTATATTTTAAAAACTTTAAAATCATTATGATCATTAAAATTGTAATGATTTTTTCATTTAATTTTGTTTATTTAATTTATACTAAAGATGAAAATTACAGTACAACTTTGTACTGTAATTTCTTGCTTTTCTGGGCCCCTAGAGAGAGGCAAAACATTAATTCTTGCTTTTTTTCTGTTAATAGTGTTAATATAATTTTGATTTAATAAAAATATTTCACCTATTTTCTTATTTTTATGTTTAAATAGAATGTAGGCAAAATTTGCGTTCGAACTCATTCACTACAATACAACCGAAACTTTAAATAGCAAACCCAAATTTCATTAAATTTCATTAAAAAAAAAAAAATTATTGCATACAAAAAAAAAATTTTTTTTTCAAAATGTAAAAATTTGGATTTGAACTGAGGTCCCCATATTTCATATTATAAGGTAAAATTTTAAAATTCTTAAAGATTAAGACCTAAATCCGGACATAGGGTGGACAAGACACTGTTCCTAGCCTTGGGAATGATATTGCGGTTTCAAGGGAATATACATGGAAAACGTTTCAACAACTTAATCTAACCTAACACATAAACTAAACCTAATATTGATTCCCATTACACACCGCAAACTAAACCCTACCCGACTTGAATATAAACAAAATCTATAATTTAATCGCGCAATTTTAGTATAAATATATTCAACAAAATTTTTATTTTTAAATATAAATGAGGATATTCGTACCTTACAGGAGTCTGAAATTTTAGCAGCTCTTAGATATTCATAAATATTTTATTTCGTTAGAAGAACATTTTTTCCCGTCTCCATCCCTTCTCAACTTATCGCATCTTGAAATTTGTAAAATTTGAATTTTTGACGCCTTATATTTTAAAAACCACAAGCTTTTTTAAATTTCTATAAACGCAAAAAACCAACGGTAAATTCCATGACACTAAAAAGTATCTTTATTTTTCTTAGCTCATGCAATTAACCATTAAAATTGAGCATTATGTTAACCCCTCTTTACACACTTACAATATGGTTTGGCCCAACTTTATTATTGTATATATTTTAAAATTGCATTTTCTAATAATTTGCTAACATACTTAGTTTCTCTCTATATAGTTTCTATATAGTTGCTAGTTACTTAGTTTCTCTAACAAGAAAATGAGTATTAAGTGAATGTACCTAAAGCGGTCTTAAATGTTTTTAATCATTTTTCTAACTCTGAAGAAAAACCATGAACCACAATAATAAAAAATATATTTTTTCTTAAATTTTAAGTGAAATTACAACATTCTCTGAAAAAATTGAACTATTCATGCTCCACAAAAACTAAATAATAAATTCAAAATTATATCGGAAGCGCTGTGGACTCGAAAATCAACTTAATTGTAAAAAAATAATTTAAAAACCTATTTAATTTTGATTTGTAACTTAATGTAAATTTTTTTAGAAGCAAATTATATGCATGGGACCGAATTATTGCCGTTTACCTCAATATAATTGGAACAAACGATGAAAATATTCAAATATCAACAATAAAATTGATAATTTTGAAACGTATTCATTCATCATTTCATTGTCTCAAATAAATTCCAAACTTCATAATGTTGCAAAATGTAAAAACAAACTAGTTTTATAAAATTTCTCAATGAAACCTTAAAACTTTACATTAATAAGCGTAAATGCATAATATGTAGGGTATTTCTGACAAATTTATATTTTAAAAACTTTAAAATCATTATGATCATTAAAATTGTAATGATTTTTTCATTTAATTTTGTTTATTTAATTTATACTAAAGATGAAAATTACAGTACAACTTTGTACTGTAATTTCTTGCTTTTCTGGGCCCCTAGAGAGAGGCAAAACACTAATTCTTGCTTTTTTTCTGTTAATAGTGTTAATATAATTTTGATTTAATAAAAATATTTCACCTATTTTCTTATTTTTATGTTTAAATAGAATGTAGGCAAAATTTGGGTTCGAACTCATTCACTACAATACAACCGAAACTTTAAATAGCAAACCCAAATTTCATTAAATTTCATTAAAAAAAAAAAAATTATTGCATACAAAAAAAAAATTTTTTTTTCAAAATGTAAAAATTTGGATTTGAACTGAGGTCCCCATATTTCATATTATAAGGCAAAATTTTAAAATTCTTAAAGATTAAGACCTAAATCCGGACATAGGGTGGACAAGACACTGTTCCTAGCCTTGGGAATAATATTGCGGTTTCAAGGGAATATACATGGAAAACGTTTCAACAACTTAATCTAACCTAACACATAAACTAAACCTAATATTGATTCCCATTACACACCCCAAACTAAACCCTACCCGACTTGAATATAAACAAAATCTATAATTTAATCGCGCAATTTTAGTATAGTAAGTCAAAATTATAATTTCAATCAAAAATATTGTACATATTATAAAAATAATCAGAATTGAATCAAAATTTTAAAATTAATAACAAAATAGCTAAAATTACACTAATTAATGTGAAGGAATTTAAGAAAAAATTAATGGAATAAGTTCTTACCATAAAGCTGCAAATAACAACTAGAAGAATGAAAATTTTCGGAATGTTTTATTGAACTTTTTTCAACAATAACAACAATATTAAGAGATTTGCATCGGGAATCAATTTTCAAAACATTTTTAATACCAAAAAGAAGACATGTATTGTACAAGGAGTTTGAAATATGTATTTTTGTAGAAAAAATGTTGGAACAACTCAAATTAGACAAATCTAAGAATCTGGACTAGAAAAACTGCTTCTAAGTTTATTGTATAAGGTAAACAGCTGTATTTTCGACTAATTTTTCACACCTCTGACTAAAACACATCTTACTTTGATATTCCTTTATTACATCATTGGTTTCGATCGGTTTTAAACAAATTTTTAGATAAAATTTTTAATTTTTTATTCAGTTTGTTTCTATTTTGATCTTTTTAGTGTACATAATTCAGTCCGTAAACAAGCTATAATATAAACTTATGGAGAAGAATATTATGGAAAAGAATATTATCCTATTATAGACACGAATCAACAAATTATTATGGACATGTTTACAGAACTTCTACACCTTTGAAGATAGAAAGCTGAAATTTTATACGAACATGCAAATTTTTGATACCATTTTTCTTCTACATCGTACCTTACAGGAGTCTGAAATTTTAGCAGCTCTTAGATATTCATAAATATTTTATTTCGTTAGAAGAACATTTTTTCCCGTCTCCATCCCTTCTCAACTTATCGCATCTTGAAATTTGTAAAATTTGAATTTTTGACGCCTTATATTTTAAAAACCACAAGCTTTTTTAAATTTCTATAAACGCAAAAAACCAACGGTAAATTCCATGACACTAAAAAGTATCTTTATTTTTCTTAGCTCATGCAATTAACCATTAAAATTGAGCATTATGTTAACCCCTCTTTACACACTTACAATATGGTTTGGCCCAACTTTATTATTGTATATATTTTAAAATTGCATTTTCTAATAATTTGCTAACATACTTAGTTTCTCTCTATATAGTTTCTATATAGTTGCTAGTTACTTAGTTTCTCTAACAAGAAAATGAGTATTAAGTGAATATACCTAAAGCGGTCTTAAATGTTTTTAATCATTTTTCTAACTCTGAAGAAAAACCATAGAACCACAATAATAAAAAATATATTTTTTCTTAAATTTTAGGTGAAATTACAACATTCTCTGAAAAAATTGAACTATTCATGCTCCACAAAAACTAAATAATAAATTCAAAATTATATCGGAAGCGCTGTGGACTCGAAAATCAACTTAATTGTAAAAAAATAATTTAAAAACCTATTTAATTTTGATTTGTAACTTAATGTAAATTTTTTTAGAAGCAAATTATATGCATGGGACCGAATTATTGCCGTTTACCTCAATATAATTGGAACAAACGATGAAAATATTCAAATATCAACAATAAAATTGATAATTTTGAAACGTATTCATTCATCATTTCATTGTCTCAAATAAATTCCAAACTTCATAATGTTGCAAAATGTAAAAACAAACTAGTTTTATAAAATTTCTCAATGAAACCTTAAAACTTTACATTAATAAGCGTAAATGCATAATATGTAGGGTATTTCTGACAAATTTATATTTTAAAAACTTTAAAATCATTATGATCATTAAAATTGTAATGATTTTTTCATTTAATTTTGTTTATTTAATTTATACTAAAGATGAAAATTACAGTACAACTTTTTACTGTAATTTCTTGCTTTTCTGGGCCACTAGAGAGAGGCAAAACACTAATTCTTGCTTTTTTTCTGTTAATAGTGTTAATATAATTTTGATTTAATAAAAATATTTCACCTATTTTCTTATTTTTATGTTTAAATAGAATGTAGGCAAAATTTGCGTTCGAACTCATTCACTACAATACAACCGAAACTTTAAATAGCAAACCCAAATTTCATTAAATTTCATTAAAAAAAAAAAATTATTGCATACAAAAAAAAAATTTTTTTTTCAAAATGTAAAAATTTGGATTTGAACTGAGGTCCCCATATTTCATATTATAAGGCAAAATTTTAAAATTCTTAAAGATTAAGACCTAAATCCGGACATAGGGTGGACAAGACACTGTTCCTAGCCTTGGGAATGATATTGCGGTTTCAAGGGAATATACATGGAAAACGTTTCAACAACTTAATCTAACCTAACACATAAACTAAACCTAATATTGATTCCCATTACACACCCCAAACTAAACCCTACCCGACTTGAATATAAACAAAATCTATAATTTAATCGCGCAATTTTAGTAAAATATATTCAACAAAATTTTTATTTTTAAATATAAATGAGGATATTTTTTTTTTTTTCATGAAAATTAAAAATTGCTTTTCAATTCAAAATCAGAATGAACATCATAAGTCAAAATTATAATTTCAATCAAAAATATTGTACATATTATAAAAATAATCAGAATTGAATCAAAATTTTAAAATTAATAACAAAATAGCTAAAATTACACTAATTAATGTGAAGGAATTTAAGAAAAAATTAATGGAATAAGTTCTTACCATAAAGCTGCAAATAACAACTAGAAGAATGAAAATTTTCGGAATGTTTTATTGAACTTTTTTCAACAATAACAACAATATTAAGAGATTTGCATCGGGAATCAATTTTCAAAACATTTTTAATACCAAAAAGAAGACATGTATTGTACAAGGAGTTTGAAATATGTATTTTTGTAGAAAAAATGTTGGAACAACTCAAATTAGACAAATCTAAGAATCTGGACTAGAAAAACTGCTTCTAAGTTTATTGTATAAGGTAAACAGCTGTATTTTCGACTAATTTTTCACACCTCTGACTAAAACACATCTTACTTTGATATTCCTTTATTACATCATTGGTTTCGATCGGTTTAAACAAATTTTTAGATAAAATTTTTAATTTTTTATTCAGTTTGTTTCTATTTTGATCTTTTTAGTGTACATAATTCAGTCCGTAAACAAGCTATAATATAAACTTATGGAGAAGAATATTATGGAAAAGAATATTATCCTATTATAGACACGAATCAACAAATTATTATGGACATGTTTACAGAACTTCTACACCTTTGAAGATAGAAAGCTGAAATTTTATACGAACATGCAAATTTTTGATACCATTTTTCTTCTACATCGTACCTTACAGGAGTCTGAAATTTTAGCAGCTCTTAGATATTCATAAATATTTTATTTCGTTAGAAGAACATTTTTTCCCGTCTCCATCCCTTCTCAACTTATCGCATCTTGAAATTTGTAAAATTTGAATTTTTGACGCCTTATATTTTAAAAACCACAAGCTTTTTTAAATTTCTATAAACGCAAAAAACCAACGGTAAATTCCATGACACTAAAAAGTATTTTTATTTTTCTTAGCTCATGCAATTAACCATTAAAATTGAGCATTATGTTAACCCCTCTTTACACACTTACAATATGGTTTGGCCCAACTTTATTATTGTATATATTTTAAAATTGCATTTTCTAATAATTTGCTAACATACTTAGTTTCTCTCTATATAGTTTCTATATAGTTGCTAGTTACTTAGTTTCTCTAACAAGAAAATGAGTATTAAGTGAATGTACCTAAAGCGGTCTTAAATGTTTTTAATCATTTTTCTAACTCTGAAGAAAAACCATGAACCACAATAATAAAAAATATATTTTTTCTTAAATTTTAAGTGAAATTACAACATTCTCTGAAAAAATTGAACTATTCATGCTCCACAAAAACTAAATAATAAATTCAAAATTATATCGGAAGCGCTGTGGACTCGAAAATCAATTTAATTGTAAAAAAATAATTTAAAAACCTATTTAATTTTGATTTGTAACTTAATGTAAATTTTTTTAGAAGCAAATTATATGCATGGGACCGAATTATTGCCGTTTACCTCAATATAATTGGAACAAACGATGAAAATATTCAAATATCAACAATAAAATTGATAATTTTGAAACGTATTCATTCATCATTTCATTGTCTCAAATAAATTCCAAACTTCATAATGTTGCAAAATGTAAAAACAAACTAGTTTTATAAAATTTCTCAATGAAACCTTAAAACTTTACATTAATAAGCGTAAATGCATAATATGTAGGGTATTTCTGACAAATTTATATTTTAAAAACTTTAAAATCATTATGATCATTAAAATTGTAATGATTTTTTCATTTAATTTTGTTTATTTAATTTATACTAAAGATGAAAATTACAGTACAACTTTGTACTGTAATTTCTTGCTTTTCTGGGCCCCTAGAGAGAGGCAAAACACTAATTCTTGCTTTTTTTCTGTTAATAGTGTTAATATAATTTTGATTTAATAAAAATATTTCACCTATTTTCTTATTTTTATGTTTAAATAGAATGTAGGCAAAATTTGGGTTCGAACTCATTCACTACAATACAACCGAAACTTTAAATAGCAAACCCAAATTTCATTAAATTTCATTAAAAAAAAAAAAATTATTGCATACAAAAAAAAAATTTTTTTTCAAAATGTAAAAATTTGGATTTGAACTGAGGTCCCCATATTTCATATTATAAGGCAAAATTTTAAAATTCTTAAAGATTAAGACCTAAATCCGGACATAGGGTGGACAAGACACTGTTCCTAGCCTTGGGAATAATATTGCGGTTTCAAGGGAATATACATGGAAAACGTTTCAACAACTTAATCTAACCTAACACATAAACTAAACCTAATATTGATTCCCATTACACACCCCAAACTAAACCCTACCCGACTTGAATATAAACAAAATCTATAATTTAATCGCGCAATTTTAGTATAGTAAGTCAAAATTATAATTTCAATCAAAAATATTGTACATATTATAAAAATAATCAGAATTGAATCAAAATTTTAAAATTAATAACAAAATAGCTAAAATTACACTAATTAATGTGAAGGAATTTAAGAAAAAATTAATGGAATAAGTTCTTACCATAAAGCTGCAAATAACAACTAGAAGAATGAAAATTTTCGGAATGTTTTATTGAACTTTTTTCAACAATAACAACAATATTAAGAGATTTGCATCGGGAATCAATTTTCAAAACATTTTTAATACCAAAAAGAAGACATGTATTGTACAAGGAGTTTGAAATATGTATTTTTGTAGAAAAAATGTTGGAACAACTCAAATTAGACAAATCTAAGAATCTGGACTAGAAAAACTGCTTCTAAGTTTATTGTATAAGGTAAACAGCTGTATTTTCGACTAATTTTTCACACCTCTGACTAAAACACATCTTACTTTGATATTCCTTTATTACATCATTGGTTTCGATCGGTTTAAACAAATTTTTAGATAAAATTTTTAATTTTTTATTCAGTTTGTTTCTATTTTGATCTTTTTAGTGTACATAATTCAGTCCGTAAACAAGCTATAATATAAACTTATGGAGAAGAATATTATGGAAAAGAATATTATCCTATTATAGACACGAATCAACAAATTATTATGGACATGTTTACAGAACTTCTACACCTTTGAAGATAGAAAGCTGAAATTTTATACGAACATGCAAATTTTTGATACCATTTTTCTTCTACATCGTACCTTACAGGAGTCTGAAATTTTAGCAGCTCTTAGATATTCATAAATATTTTATTTCGTTAGAAGAACATTTTTTCCCGTCTCCATCCCTTCTCAACTTATCGCATCTTGAAATTTGTAAAATTTGAATTTTTGACGCCTTATATTTTAAAAACCACAAGCTTTTTTAAATTTCTATAAACGCAAAAAACCAACGGTAAATTCCATGACACTAAAAAGTATCTTTATTTTTCTTAGCTCATGCAATTAACCATTAAAATTGAGCATTATGTTAACCCCTCTTTACACACTTACAATATGGTTTGGCCCAACTTTATTATTGTATATATTTTAAAATTGCATTTTCTAATAATTTGCTAACATACTTAGTTTCTCTCTATATAGTTTCTATATAGTTGCTAGTTACTTAGTTTCTCTAACAAGAAAATGAGTATTAAGTGAATATACCTAAAGCGGTCTTAAATGTTTTTAATCATTTTTCTAACTCTGAAGAAAAACCATAGAACCACAATAATAAAAAATATATTTTTTCTTAAATTTTAGGTGAAATTACAACATTCTCTGAAAAAATTGAACTATTCATGCTCCACAAAAACTAAATAATAAATTCAAAATTATATCGGAAGCGCTGTGGACTCGAAAATCAACTTAATTGTAAAAAAATAATTTAAAAACCTATTTAATTTTGATTTGTAACTTAATGTAAATTTTTTTAGAAGCAAATTATATGCATGGGACCGAATTATTGCCGTTTACCTCAATATAATTGGAACAAACGATGAAAATATTCAAATATCAACAATAAAATTGATAATTTTGAAACGTATTCATTCATCATTTCATTGTCTCAAATAAATTCCAAACTTCATAATGTTGCAAAATGTAAAAACAAACTAGTTTTATAAAATTTCTCAATGAAACCTTAAAACTTTACATTAATAAGCGTAAATGCATAATATGTAGGGTATTTCTGACAAATTTATATTTTAAAAACTTTAAAATCATTATGATCATTAAAATTGTAATGATTTTTTCATTTAATTTTGTTTATTTAATTTATACTAAAGATGAAAATTACAGTACAACTTTGTACTGTAATTTCTTGCTTTTCTGGGCCCCTAGAGAGAGGCAAAACACTAATTCTTGCTTTTTTTCTGTTAATAGTGTTAATATAATTTTGATTTAATAAAAATATTTCACCTATTTTCTTATTTTTATGTTTAAATAGAATGTAGGCAAAATTTGCGTTCGAACTCATTCACTACAATACAACCGAAACTTTAAATAGCAAACCCAAATTTCATTAAATTTCATTAAAAAAAAAAAAAATTATTGCATACAAAAAAAAAATTTTTTTTTCAAAATGTAAAAATTTGGATTTGAACTGAGGTCCCCATATTTCATATTATAAGGCAAAATTTTAAAATTCTTAAAGATTAAGACCTAAATCCGGACATAGGGTGGACAAGACACTGTTCCTAGCCTTGGGAATGATATTGCGGTTTCAAGGGAATATACATGGAAAACGTTTCAACAACTTAATCTAACCTAACACATAAACTAAACCTAATATTGATTCCCATTACACACCCCAAACTAAACCCTACCCGACTTGAATATAAACAAAATCTATAATTTAATCGCGCAATTTTAGTAAAATATATTCAACAAAATTTTTATTTTTAAATATAAATGAGGATATTTTTTTTTTTTCATGAAAATTAAAAATTGCTTTTCAATTCAAAATCAGAATGAACATCATAAGTCAAAATTATAATTTCAATCAAAAATATTGTACATATTATAAAAATAATCAGAATTGAATCAAAATTTTAAAATTAATAACAAAATAGCTAAAATTACACTAATTAATGTGAAGGAATTTAAGAAAAAATTAATGGAATAAGTTCTTACCATAAAGCTGCAAATAACAACTAGAAGAATGAAAATTTTCGGAATGTTTTATTGAACTTTTTTCAACAATAACAACAATATTAAGAGATTTGCATCGGGAATCAATTTTCAAAACATTTTTAATACCAAAAAGAAGACATGTATTGTACAAGGAGTTTGAAATGTGTATTTTTGTAGAAAAAATGTTGGAACAACTCAAATTAGACAAATCTAAGAATCTGGACTAGAAAAACTGCTTCTAAGTTTATTGTATAAGGTAAACAGCTGTATTTTCGACTAATTTTTCACACCTCTGACTAAAACACATCTTACTTTGATATTCCTTTATTACATCATTGGTTTCGATCGGTTTAAACAAATTTTTAGATAAAATTTTTAATTTTTTATTCAGTTTGTTTCTATTTTGATCTTTTTAGTGTACATAATTCAGTCCGTAAACAAGCTATAATATAAACTTATGGAGAAGAATATTATGGAAAAGAATATTATCCTATTATAGACACGAATCAACAAATTATTATGGACATGTTTACAGAACTTCTACACCTTTGAAGATAGAAAGCTGAAATTTTATACGAACATGCAAATTTTTGATACCATTTTTCTTCTACATCGTACCTTACAGGAGTCTGAAATTTTAGCAGCTCTTAGATATTCATAAATATTTTATTTCGTTAGAAGAACATTTTTTCCCGTCTCCATCCCTTCTCAACTTATCGCATCTTGAAATTTGTAAAATTTGAATTTTTGACGCCTTATATTTTAAAAACCACAAGCTTTTTTAAATTTCTATAAACGCAAAAAACCAACGGTAAATTCCATGACACTAAAAGGTATCTTTATTTTTCTTAGCTCATGCAATTAACCATTAAAATTGAGCATTATGTTAACCCCTCTTTACACACTTACAATATGGTTTGGCCCAACTTTATTATTGTATATATTTTAAAATTGCATTTTCTAATAATTTGCTAACATACTTAGTTTCTCTCTATATAGTTTCTATATAGTTGCTAGTTACTTAGTTTCTCTAACAAGAAAATGAGTATTAAGTGAATGTACCTAAAGCGGTCTTAAATGTTTTTAATCATTTTTCTAACTCTGAAGAAAAACCATAGAACCACAATAATAAAAAATATATTTTTTCTTAAATTTTAGGTGAAATTACAACATTCTCTGAAAAAATTGAACTATTCATGCTCCACAAAAACTAAATAATAAATTCAAAATTATATCGGAAGCGCTGTGGACTCGAAAATCAACTTAATTGTAAAAAAATAATTTAAAAACCTATTTAATTTTGATTTGTAACTTAATGTAAATTTTTTTAGAAGCAAATTATATGCATGGGACCGAATTATTGCCGTTTACCTCAATATAATTGGAACAAACGATGAAAATATTCAAATATCAACAATAAAATTGATAATTTTGAAACGTATTCATTCATCATTTCATTGTCTCAAATAAATTCCAAACTTCATAATGTTGCAAAATGTAAAAACAAACTAGTTTTATAAAATTTCTCAATGAAACCTTAAAACTTTACATTAATAAGCGTAAATGCATAATATGTAGGGTATTTCTGACAAATTTATATTTTAAAAACTTTAAAATCATTATGATCATTAAAATTGTAATGATTTTTTCATTTAATTTTGTTTATTTAATTTATCTAAAGATGAAAATTACAGTACAACTTTGTACTGTAATTTCTTGCTTTTCTGGGCCCCTAGAGAGAGGCAAAACACTAATTCTTGCTTTTTTTCTGTTAATAGTGTTAATATAATTTTGATTTAATAAAAATATTTCACCTATTTTCTTATTTTTATGTTTAAATAGAATGTAGGCAAAATTTGCGTTCGAACTCATTCACTACAATACAACCGAAACTTTAAATAGCAAACCCAAATTTCATTAAATTTCATTAAAAAAAAAAAAATTATTGCATACAAAAAAAAAATTTTTTTTTCAAAATGTAAAAATTTGGATTTGAACTGAGGTCCCCATATTTCATATTATAAGGCAAAATTTTAAAATTCTTAAAGATTAAGACCTAAATCCGGACATAGGGTGGACAAGACACTGTTCCTAGCCTTGGGAATGATATTGCGGTTTCAAGGGAATATACATGGAAAACGTTTCAACAACTTAATCTAACCTAACACATAAACTAAACCTAATATTGATTCCCATTACACACCCCAAACTAAACCCTACCCGACTTGAATATAAACAAAATCTATAATTTAATCACGCAATTTTAGTATAAATATATTCAACAAAATTTTTATTTTTAAATATAAATGAGGATATTTTTTTTTTTTCATGAAAATTAAAAATTGCTTTTCAATTCAAAATCAGAATGAACATCATAAGTCAAAATTATAATTTCAATCAAAAATATTGTACATATTATAAAAATAATCAGAATTGAATCAAAATTTTAAAATTAATAACAAAATAGCTAAAATTACACTAATTAATGTGAAGGAATTTAAGAAAAAATTAATGGAATAAGTTCTTACCATAAAGCTGCAAATAACAACTAGAAGAATGAAAATTTTCGGAATGTTTTATTGAACTTTTTTCAACAATAACAACAATATTAAGAGATTTGCATCGGGAATCAATTTTCAAAACATTTTTAATACCAAAAAGAAGACATGTATTGTACAAGGAGTTTGAAATATGTATTTTTGTAGAAAAAATGTTGGAACAACTCAAATTAGACAAATCTAAGAATCTGGACTAGAAAAACTGCTTCTAAGTTTATTGTATAAGGTAAACAGCTGTATTTTCGACTAATTTTTCACACATCTGACTAAAATACATCTTACTTTGATATTCCTCTATTACATCATTGGTTTCGATCGGTTTAAACAAATTTTTAGATAAAATTTTTAATTTTTTATTCAGTTTGTTTCTATTTTGATCTTTTTAGTGTACATAATTCAGTCCGTAAACAAGCTATGATATAAACTTATGGAGAAGAATATTATGGAAAAGAATATTATCCTATTATAGACACGAATCAACAAATTATTATGGACATGTTTACAGAACTTCTACACCTTTGAAGATAGAAAGCTGAAATTTTATACGAACATGCAAATTTTTGATACCATTTTTCTTCTACATCGTACCTTACAGGAGTCTGAAATTTTAGCAGCTCTTAGATATTCATAAATATTTTATTTCGTTAGAAGAACATTTTTTCCCGTCTCCATCCCTTCTCAACTTATCGCATCTTGAAATTTGTAAAATTTGAATTTTTGACGCCTTATATTTTAAAAACCACAAGCTTTTTTAAATTTCTATAAACGCAAAAAACCAACGGTAAATTCCATGACACTAAAAAGTATCTTTATTTTTCTTAGCTCATGCAATTAACCATTAAAATTGAGCATTATGTTAACCCCTCTTTACACACTTACAATATGGTTTGGCCCAACTTTATTATTGTATATATTTTAAAATTGCATTTTCTAATAATTTGCTAACATACTTAGTTTCTCTCTATATAGTTTCTATATAGTTGCTAGTTACTTAGTTTCTCTAACAAGAAAATGAGTATTAAGTGAATGTACCTAAAGCGGTCTTAAATGTTTTTAATCATTTTTCTAACTCTGAAGAAAAACCATAGAACCACAATAATAAAAAATATATTTTTTCTTAAATTTTAGGTGAAATTACAACATTCTCTGAAAAAATTGAACTATTCATGCTCCACAAAAACTAAATAATAAATTCAAAATTATATCGGAAGCGCTGTGGACTCGAAAATCAACTTAATTGTAAAAAAATAATTTAAAAACCTATTTAATTTTGATTTGTAACTTAATGTAAATTTTTTTAGAAGCAAATTATATGCATGGGACCGAATTATTGCCGTTTACCTCAATATAATTGGAACAAACGATGAAAATATTCAAATATCAACAATAAAATTGATAATTTTGAAACGTATTCATTCATCATTTCATTGTCTCAAATAAATTCCAAACTTCATAATGTTGCAAAATGTAAAAACAAACTAGTTTTATAAAATTTCTCAATGAAACCTTAAAACTTTACATTAATAAGCGTAAATGCATAATATGTAGGGTATTTCTGACAAATTTATATTTTAAAAACTTTAAAATCATTATGATCATTAAAATTGTAATGATTTTTTCATTTAATTTTGTTTATTTAATTTATACTAAAGATGAAAATTACAGTACAACTTTGTACTGTAATTTCTTGCTTTTCTGGGCCCCTAGAGAGAGGCAAAACACTAATTCTTGCTTTTTTTCTGTTAATAGTGTTAATATAATTTTGATTTAATAAAAATATTTCACCTATTTTCTTATTTTTATGTTTAAATAGAATGTAGGCAAAATTTGCGTTCGAATTCATTCACTACAATACAACCGAAACTTTAAATAGCAAACCCAAATTTCACTAAATTTCATTAAAAAAAAAAAAATTATTGCATACAAAAAAAAAATTTTTTTTTCAAAATGTAAAAATTTGGATTTGAACTGAGGTCCCCATATTTCATATTATAAGGCAAAATTTTAAAATTCTTAAAGATTAAGACCTAAATCCGGACATAGGCTGGACAAGACACTGTTCCTAGCCTTGGGAATGATATTGCGGTTTCAAGGGAATATACATGGAAAACGTTTCAACAACTTAATCTAACCTAACACATAAACTAAACCTAATATTGATTCCCATTACACACCCCAAACTAAACCCTACCCGACTTGAATATAAACAAAATCTATAATTTAATCGCGCAATTTTAGTATAAATATATTCAACAAAATTTTTATTTTTAAATATAAATGAGGATATTTTTTTTTTTTCATGAAAATTAAAAATTGCTTTTCAATTCAAAATCAGAATGAACATCATAAGTCAAAATTATAATTTCAATCAAAAATATTGTACATATTATAAAAATAATCAGAATTGAATCAAAATTTTAAAATTAATAACAAAATAGCTAAAATTACACTAATTAATGTGAAGGAATTTAAGAAAAAATTAATGGAATAAGTTCTTACCATAAAGCTGCAAATAACAACTAGAAGAATGAAAATTTTCGGAATGTTTTATTGAACTTTTTTCAACAATAACAACAATATTAAGAGATTTGCATCGGGAATCAATTTTCAAAACATTTTTAATACCAAAAAGAAGACATGTATTGTACAAGGAGTTTGAAATATGTATTTTTGTAGAAAAAATGTTGGAACAACTCAAATTAGACAAATCTAAGAATCTGGACTAGAAAAAACTGCTTCTAAGTTTATTGTATAAGGTAAACAGCTGTATTTTCGACTAATTTTTCACACCTCTGACTAAAACACATCTTACTTTGATATTCCTTTATTACATCATTGGTTTCGATCGGTTTAAACAAATTTTTAGATAAAATTTTTAATTTTTTATTCAGTTTGTTTCTATTTTGATCTTTTTAGTGTACATAATTCAGTCCGTAAACAAGCTATAATATAAACTTATGGAGAAGAATATTATGGAAAAGAATATTATCCTATTATAGACACGAATCAACAAATTATTATGGACATGTTTACAGAACTTCTACACCTTTGAAATTTACCGTTACCTAAAATCCGTTTTTTACTAATTTTGATGTCGTTTTTCTTCTAGACCCCAAGTTGTAGGAGCCTGAAATTTTAGGGGATTTTAGACATTAATTAATAGTTTATTTCGTTAGAAAGAAAATTTTTTTCCATCTCCATCCCCTCTCAAGTTATCGCTTCTTGAAATTTGTAATATTTGAATTTGACCTTATATTTTAAAAACCTAAAGCTTTTTAAATTTCTATAAACGCAGAAAACGCAACGGTAAATTCCATGACACTAAAAAGTATCTTTATTTTTCTTAGCTCATGCAATTAACCATTAAAATTGAGCATTAATGTTAACCCCCTCTTTACACACTTACAATATGGTTTGGCCCAACTTTATTATTGTATATATTTTAAAATTGCATTTTCTAATAATTTGCTAACATACTTAGGTTTCTCTCTATATAGTTTCTATATAGTTGCTAGTTACTTAGTTTCTCTAACAAGAAAATGAGTATTAAGTGAATGTACCTAAAGCGGTCTTAAATGTTTTTAATCATTTTTCTAACTCTGAAGAAAAACCATAGAACCACAATAATAAAAAAATATATTTTTTCTTAAATTTTAGGTGAAATTACAACATTCTCTGAAAAAATTGAACTATTCATGCTCCACAAAAACTAAATAATAAATTCAAAATTATATCGGAAGCGCTGTGGACTCGAAAATCAACTTAATTGTAAAAAAATAATTTAAAAAACCTATTTAATTTTGATTTGTAACTTAATGTAAATTTTTTTAGAAGCAAATTAAATGCATGGGACCGAATTATTGCCGTTTACCTCAATATAATTGGAACAAACGATGAAAATATTCAAATATCAACAATAAAATTGATAATTTTGAAACGTATTCATTCATCATTTCATTGTCTCAAATAAATTCCAAACTTCATAATGTTGCAAAATGTAAAAACAAACTAGTTTTATAAAATTTCTCAATGAAACCTTAAAACTTTACATTAATAAGCGTAAATGCATAATATGTAGGGGTATTTCTGACAAATTTATATTTTAAAAAACTTTAAAATCATTATGATCATTAAAATTGTAATGATTTTTTCATTTACTTTTGTTTATTTAATTTATACTAAAGATGAAAATTACAGTACAACTTGTACTGTAATTTCTTGCTTTTCTGGGCCCCTAGAGAGAAGCAAAACACTAATTCTTGCTTTTTTTCTGTTAATAGTGTTAATATAATTTTGATTAATAAAAATATTTCACCCATTTTCTTATTTTTATGTTTAAATAGAATGTAGGCAAAATTTGCGTTCGAACTCATTCACTACAATACAACCGAAACTTTAAATAGCAAACCCAAATTTCATTAAATTTCATTAAAAAAAAAAAAAATTATTGCATACAAAAAAAAAATTTTTTTTTCAAAATGTAAAAATTTGGATTTGAACTGAGGTCCCCATATTTCATATTATAAGGCAAAATTTTAAAATTCTTAAAGATTAAGACCTAAATCCGGACATAGGGTGGACAAGACACTGTTCCTAGCCTTGGGAATGATATTGCGGTTTCAAGGGAATATACATGGAAAACGTTTCAACAACTTAATCTAACCTAACACATAAACTAAACCTAATATTGATTCCCATTACACACCCCAAACTAAACCCTACCCGACTTGAATATAAACAAAATCTATAATTTAATCGCGCAATTTTAGTATAAATATATTCAACAAAATTTTTATTTTTAAATATAAATGAGGATATTTTTTTTTTTTCATGAAAATTAAAAATTGCTTTTCAATTCAAAATCAGAATGAACATCATAAGTCAAAATTATAATTTCAATCAAAAATATTGTACATATTATAAAAATAATCAGAATTGAATCAAAATTTTAAAATTAATAACAAAATAGCTAAAATTACACTAATTAATGTGAAGGAATTTAAGAAAAAATTAATGGAATAAGTTCTTACCATAAAGCTGCAAATAACAACTAGAAGAATGAAAATTTTCGGAATGTTTTATTGAACTTTTTTCAACAATAACAACAATATTAAGAGATTTGCATCGGGAATCAATTTTCAAAACATTTTTAATACCAAAAAGAAGACATGTATTGTACAAGGAGTTTGAAATATGTATTTTTGTAGAAAAAATGTTGGAACAACTCAAATTAGACAAATCTAAGAATCTGGACTAGAAAAACTGCTTCTAAGTTTATTGTATAAGGTAAACAGCTGTATTTTCGACTAATTTTTCACACATCTGACTAAAACACATCTTACTTTGATATTCCTTTATTACATCATTGGTTTCGATCGGTTTAAACAAATTTTTAGATAAAATTTTTAATTTTTTATTCAGTTTGTTTCTATTTTGATCTTTTTAGTGTACATAATTCAGTCCGTAAACAAGCTATGATATAAACTTATGGAGAAGAATATTATGGAAAAGAATATTATCCTATTATAGACACGAATCAACAAATTATTATGGACATGTTTACAGAACTTCTACACCTTTGAAGATAGAAAGCTGAAATTTTATACGAACATGCAAATTTTTGATACCATTTTTCTTCTACATCGTACCTTACAGGAGTCTGAAATTTTAGCAGCTCTTAGATATTCATAAATATTTTATTTCGTTAGAAGAACATTTTTTCCCGTCTCCATCCCTTCTCAACTTATCGCATCTTGAAATTTGTAAAATTTGAATTTTTGACGCCTTATATTTTAAAAACCACAAGCTTTTTTAAATTTCTATAAACGCAAAAAACCAACGGTAAATTCCATGACACTAAAAAGTATCTTTATTTTTCTTAGCTCATGCAATTAACCATTAAAATTGAGCATTATGTTAACCCCTCTTTACACACTTACAATATGGTTTGGCCCAACTTTATTATTGTATATATTTTAAAATTGCATTTTCTAATAATTTGCTAACATACTTAGTTTCTCTCTATATAGTTTCTATATAGTTGCTAGTTACTTAGTTTCTCTAACAAGAAAATGAGTATTAAGTGAATGTACCTAAAGCGGTCTTAAATGTTTTTAATCATTTTTCTAACTCTGAAGAAAAACCATAGAACCACAATAATAAAAAATATATTTTTTCTTAAATTTTAGGTGAAATTACAACATTCTCTGAAAAAATTGAACTATTCATGCTCCACAAAAACTAAATAATAAATTCAAAATTATATCGGAAGCGCTGTGGACTCGAAAATCAACTTAATTGTAAAAAAATAATTTAAAAACCTATTTAATTTTGATTTGTAACTTAATGTAAATTTTTTTAGAAGCAAATTATATGCATGGGACCGAATTATTGCCGTTTACCTCAATATAATTGGAACAAACGATGAAAATATTCAAATATCAACAATAAAATTGATAATTTTGAAACATATTCATTCATCATTTCATTGTCTCAAATAAATTCCAAACTTCATAATGTTGCAAAATGTAAAAACAAACTAGTTTTATAAAATTTCTCAATGAAACCTTAAAACTTTACATTAATAAGCGTAAATGCATAATATGTAGGGTATTTCTGACAAATTTATATTTTAAAAACTTTAAAATCATTATGATCATTAAAATTGTAATGATTTTTTCATTTAATTTTGTTTATTTAATTTATACTAAAGATGAAAATTACAGTACAACTTTGTGCTGTAATTTCTTGCTTTTCTAGGCCCCTAGAGAGAGGCAAAACACTAATTCTTGCTTTTTTTCTGTTAATAGTGTTAATATAATTTTGATTTAATAAAAATATTTCACCTATTTTCTTATTTTTATGTTTAAATAGAATGTAGGCAAAATTTGCGTTCGAACTCATTCACTACAATACAACCGAAACTTTAAATAGCAAACCCAAATTTCATTAAATTTCATTAAAAAAAAAAAAAATTATTGCATACAAAAAAAAAAATTTTTTTTTCAAAATGTAAAAATTTGGATTTGAACTGAGGTCCCCATATTTCATATTATAAGGCAAAATTTTAAAATTCTTAAAGATTAAGACCTAAATCCGGACATAGGGTGGACAAGACACTGTTCCTAGCCTTGGGAATGATATTGCGGTTTCAAGGGAATATACATGGAAAACGTTTCAACAACTTAATCTAACCTAACACATAAACTAAACCTAATATTGATTCCCATTACACACCCCAAACTAAACCCTACCCGACTTGAATATAAACAAAATCTATAATTTAATCGCGCAATTTTAGTATAAATATATTCAACAAAATTTTTATTTTTAAATATAAATGAGGATATTTTTTTTTTTTCATGAAAATTAAAAATTGCTTTTCAATTCAAAATCAGAATGAACATCATAAGTCAAAATTATAATTTCAATCAAAAATATTGTACATATTATAAAAATAATCAGAATTGAATCAAAATTTTAAAATTAATAACAAAATAGCTAAAATTACACTAATTAATGTGAAGGAATTTAAGAAAAAATTAATGGAATAAGTTCTTACCATAAAGCTGCAAATAACAACTAGAAGAATGAAAATTTTCGGAATGTTTTATTGAACTTTTTTCAACAATAACAACAATATTAAGAGATTTGCATCGGGAATCAATTTTCAAAACATTTTTAATACCAAAAAGAAGACATGTATTGTACAAGGAGTTTGAAATATGTATTTTTGTAGAAAAAATGTTGGAACAACTCAAATTAGACAAATCTAAGAATCTGGACTAGAAAAACTGCTTCTAAGTTTATTGTATAAGGTAAACAGCTGTATTTTCGACTAATTTTTCACACCTCTGACTAAAACACATCTTACTTTGATATTCCTTTATTACATCATTGGTTTCGATCGGTTTAAACAAATTTTTAGATAAAATTTTTAATTTTTTATTCAGTTTGTTTCTATTTTGATCTTTTTAGTGTACATAATTCAGTCCGTAAACAAGCTATAATATAAACTTATGGAGAAGAATATTATGGAAAAGAATATTATCCTATTATAGACACGAATCAACAAATTATTATGGACATGTTTACAGAACTTCTACACCTTTGAAGATAGAAAGCTGAAATTTTATACGAACATGCAAATTTTTGATACCATTTTTCTTGTACATCGTACCTTACAGGAGTCTGAAATTTTAGCAGCTCTTAGATATTCATAAATATTTTATTTCGTTAGAAGAACATTTTTTCCCGTCTCCATCCCTTCTCAACTTATCGCATCTTGAAATTTGTAAAATTTGAATTTTTGACGCCTTATATTTTAAAAACCACAAGCTTTTTTAAATTTCTATAAACGCAAAAAACCAACGGTAAATTCCATGACACTAAAAAGTATCTTTATTTTTCTTAGCTCATGCAATTAACCATTAAAATTGAGCATTAGTTAACCCCTCTTTACACACTTACAATATGGTTTGGCCCAACTTTATTATTGTATATATTTTAAAATTGCATTTTCTAATAATTTGCTAACATACTTAGTTTCTCTCTATATAGTTTCTATATAGTTGCTAGTTACTTAGTTTCTCTAACAAGAAAATGAGTATTAAGTGAATGTACCTAAAGCGGTCTTAAATGTTTTTAATCATTTTTCTAACTCTGAAGAAAAACCATAGAACCACAATAATAAAAAATATATTTTTTCTTAAATTTTAGGTGAAATTACAACATTCTCTGAAAAAATTGAACTATTCATGCTCCACAAAAACTAAATAATAAATTCAAAATTATATCGGAAGCGCTGTGGACTCGAAAATCAACTTAATTGTAAAAAAATAATTTAAAAACCTATTTAATTTGGATTTGTAACTTAATGTAAATTTTTTTAGAAGCAAATTATATGCATGGGACCGAATTATTGCCGTTTACCTCAATATAATTGGAACAAACGATGAAAATATTCAAATATCAACAATAAAATTGATAACTTTGAAACGTATTCATTCATCATTTCATTGTCTCAAATAAATTCCAAACTTCATAATGTTGCAAAATGTAAAAACAAACTAGTTTTATAAAATTTCTCAATGAAACCTTAAAACTTTACATTAATAAGCGTAAATGCATAATATGTAGGGTATTTCTGACAAATTTATATTTTAAAAACTTTAAAATCATTATGATCATTAAAATTGTAATGATTTTTTCATTTAATTTTGTTTATTTAATTTATACTAAAGATGAAAATTACAGTACGACTTTGTACTGTAATTTCTTGCTTTTCTGGGCCCCTAGAGAGAGGCAAAACACTAATTCTTGCTTTTTTTCTGTTAATAGTGTTAATATAATTTTGATTTAATAAAAATATTTCACCTATTTTCTTATTTTTATGTTTAAATAGAATGTAGGCAAAATTTGCGTTCGAACTCATTCACTACAATACAACCGAAACTTTAAATAGCAAACCCAAATTTCATTAAATTTCATTAAAAAAAAAAAAATTATTGCATACAAAAAAAAAATTTTTTTTTCAAAATGTAAAAATTTGGATTTGAACTGAGGTCCCCATATTTCATATTATAAGGCAAAATTTTAAAATTCTTAAAGATTAAGACCTAAATCCGGACATAGGGTGGACAAGACACTGTTCCTAGCCTTGGGAATGATATTGCGGTTTCAAGGGAATATACATGGAAAACGTTTCAACAACTTAATCTAACCTAACACATAAACTAAACCTAATATTGATTCCCATTACACACCCCAAACTAAACCCTACCCGACTTGAATATAAACAAAATCTATAATTTAATCGCGCAATTTTAGTATAAATATATTCAACAAAATTTTTATTTTTAAATATAAATGAGGATATTTTTTTTTTTTCATGAAAATTAAAAATTGCTTTTCAATTCAAAATCAGAATGAACATCATAAGTCAAAATTATAATTTCAATCAAAAATATTGTACATATTATAAAAATAATCAGAATTGAATCAAAATTTTAAAATTAATAACAAAATAGCTAAAATTACACTAATTAATGTGAAGGAATTTAAGAAAAAATTAATGGAATAAGTTCTTACCATAAAGCTGCAAATAACAACTAGAAGAATGAAAATTTTCGGAATGTTTTATTGAACTTTTTTCAACAATAACAACAATATTAAGAGATTTGCATCGGGAATCAATTTTCAAAACATTTTTAATACCAAAAAGAAGACATGTATTGTACAAGGAGTTTGAAATATGTATTTTTGTAGAAAAAATGTTGGAACAACTCAAATTAAACAAATCTAAGAATCTGGACTAGAAAAACTGCTTCTAAGTTTATTGTATAAGGTAAACAGCTGTATTTTCGACTAATTTTTCACACCTCTGACTAAAACACATCTTACTTTGATATTCCTTTATTACATCATTGGTTTCGATCGGTTTAAACAAATTTTTAGATAAAATTTTTAATTTTTTATTCAGTTTGTTTCTATTTTGATCTTTTTAGTGTACATAATTCAGTCCGTAAACAAGCTATAATATAAACTTATGGAGAAGAATATTATGGAAAAGAATATTATCCTATTATAGACACGAATCAACAAATTATTATGGACATGTTTACAGAACTTCTACACCTTTGAAGATAGAAAGCTGAAATTTTATACGAACATGCAAATTTTTGATACCATTTTTCTTCTACATCGTACCTTACAGGAGTCTGAAATTTTAGCAGCTCTTAGATATTCATAAATATTTTATTTCGTTAGAAGAACATTTTTTCCCGTCTCCATCCCTTCTCAACTTATCGCATCTTGAAATTTGTAAAATTTGAATTTTTGACGCCTTATATTTTAAAAACCACAAGCTTTTTTAAATTTCTATAAACGCAAAAAACCAACGGTAAATTCCATGACACTAAAAAGTATCTTTATTTTTCTTAGCTCATGCAATTAACCATTAAAATTGAGCATTATGTTAACCCCTCTTTACACACTTACAATATGGTTTGGCCCAACTTTATTATTGTATATATTTTAAAATTGCATTTTCTAATAATTTGCTAACATACTTAGTTTCTCTCTATATAGTTTCTATATAGTTGCTAGTTACTTAGTTTCTCTAACAAGAAAATGAGTATTAAGTGAATGTACCTAAAGCGGTCTTAAATGTTTTTAATCATTTTTCTAACTCTGAAGAAAAACCATAGAACCACAATAATAAAAAATATATTTTTTCTTAAATTTTAGGTGAAATTACAACATTCTCTGAAAAAATTGAACTATTCATGCTCCACAAAAACTAAATAATAAATTCAAAATTATATCGGAAGCGCTGTGGACTCGAAAATCAACTTAATTGTAAAAAAATAATTTAAAAACCTATTTAATTTTGATTTGTAACTTAATGTAAATTTTTTTAGAAGCAAATTATATGCATGGGACCGAATTATTGCCGTTTACCTCAATATAATTGGAACAAACGATGAAAATATTCAAATATCAACAATAAAATTGATAATTTTGAAACGTATTCATTCATCATTTCATTGTCTCAAATAAATTCCAAACTTCATAATGTTGCAAAATGTAAAAACAAACTAGTTTTATAAAATTTCTCAATGAAACCTTAAAACTTTACATTAATAAGCGTAAATGCATAATATGTAGGGTATTTCTGACAAATTTATATTTTAAAAACTTTAAAATCATTATGATCATTAAAATTGTAATGATTTTTTCATTTAATTTTGTTTATTTAATTTATACTAAAGATGAAAATTACAGTACAACTTTGTACTGTAATTTCTTGCTTTTCTGGGCCCCTAGAGAGAGGCAAAACACTAATTCTTGCTTTTTTTCTGTTAATAGTGTTAATATAATTTTGATTTAATAAAAATATTTCACCTATTTTCTTATTTTTATGTTTAAATAGAATGTAGGCAAAATTTGCGTTCGAACTCATTCACTACAATACAACCGAAACTTTAAATAGCAAACCCAAATTTCATTAAATTTCATTAAAAAAAAAAAAATTATTGCATACAAAAAAAAAATTTTTTTTTCAAAATGTAAAAATTTGGATTTGAACTGAGGTCCCCATATTTCATATTATAAGGCAAAATTTTAAAATTCTTAAAGATTAAGACCTAAATCCGGACATAGGGTGGACAAGACACTGTTCCTAGCCTTGGGAATGATATTGCGGTTTCAAGGGAATATACATGGAAAACGTTTCAACAACTTAATCTAACCTAACACATAAACTAAACCTAATATTGATTCCCATTACACACCCCAAACTAAACCCTACCCGACTTGAATATAAACAAAATCTATAATTTAATCGCGCAATTTTAGTATAAATATATTCAACAAAATTTTTATTTTTAAATATAAATGAGGATATTTTTTTTTTTCATGAAAATTAAAAATTGCTTTTCAATTCAAAATCAGAATGAACATCATAAGTCAAAATTATAATTTCAATCAAAAATATTGTACATATTATAAAAATAATCAGAATTGAATCAAAATTTTAAAATTAATAACAAAATAGCTAAAATTACACTAATTAATGTGAAGGAATTTAAGAAAAAATTAATGGAATAAGTTCTTACCATAAAGCTGCAAATAACAACTAGAAGAATGAAAATTTTCGGAATGTTTTATTGAACTTTTTTCAACATTAACAACAATATTAAGAGATTTGCATCGGGAATCAATTTTCAAAACATTTTTAATACCAAAAAGAAGACATGTATTGTACAAGGAGTTTGAAATATGTATTTTTGTAGAAAAAATGTTGGAACAACTCAAATTAGACAAATCTAAGAATCTGGACTAGAAAAACTGCTTCTAAGTTTATTGTATAAGGTAAACAGCTGTATTTTCGACTAATTTTTCACACCTCTGACTAAAACACATCTTACTTTGATATTCCTTTATTACATCATTGGTTTCGATCGGTTTAAACAAATTTTTAGATAAAATTTTTAATTTTTTATTCAGTTTGTTTCTATTTTGATCTTTTTAGTGTACATAATTCAGTCCGTAAACAAGCTATAATATAAACTTATGGAGAAGAATATTATGGAAAAGAATATTATCCTATTATAGACACGAATCAACAAATTATTATGGACATGTTTACAGAACTTCTACACCTTTGAAGATAGAAAGCTGAAATTTTATACGAACATGCAAATTTTTGATACCATTTTTCTTCTACATCGTACCTTACAGGAGTCTGAAATTTTAGCAGCTCTTAGATATTCATAAATATTTTATTTCGTTAGAAGAACATTTTTTCCCGTCTCCATCCCTTCTCAACTTATCGCATCTTGAAATTTGTAAAATTTGAATTTTTGACGCCTTATATTTTAAAAACCACAAGCTTTTTTAAATTTCTATAAACGCAAAAAACCAACGGTAAATTCCATGACACTAAAAAGTATCTTTATTTTTCTTAGCTCATGCAATTAACCATTAAAATTGAGCATTATGTTAACCCCTCTTTACACACTTACAATATGGTTTGGCCCAACTTTATTATTGTATATATTTTAAAATTGCATTTTCTAATAATTTGCTAACATACTTAGTTTCTCTCTATATAGTTTCTATATAGTTGCTAGTTACTTAGTTTCTCTAACAAGAAAATGAGTATTAAGTGAATGTACCTAAAGCGGTCTTAAATGTTTTTAATCATTTTTCTAACTCTGAAGAAAAACCATAGAACCACAATAATAAAAAATATATTTTTTCTTAAATTTTAGGTGAAATTACAACATTCTCTGAAAAAATTGAACTATTCATGCTCCACAAAAACTAAATAATAAATTCAAAATTATATCGGAAGCGCTGTGGACTCGAAAATCAACTTAATTGTAAAAAAATAATTTAAAAACCTATTTAATTTTGATTTGTAACTTAATGTAAATTTTTTTAGAAGCAAATTATATGCATGGGACCGAATTATTGCCGTTTACCTCAATATAATTGGAACAAACGATGAAAATATTCAAATATCAACAATAAAATTGATAATTTTGAAACGTATTCATTCATCATTTCATTGTCTCAAATAAATTCCAAACTTCATAATGTTGCAAAATGTAAAAACAAACTAGTTTTATAAAATTTCTCAATGAAACCTTAAAACTTTACATTAATAAGCGTAAATGCATAATATGTAGGGTATTTCTGACAAATTTATATTTTAAAAACTTTAAAATCATTATGATCATTAAAATTGTAATGATTTTTTCATTTAATTTTGTTTATTTAATTTATACTAAAGATGAAAATTACAGTACAACTTTGTACTGTAATTTCTTGCTTTTCTGGGCCCCTAGAGAGAGGCAAAACACTAATTCTTGCTTTTTTTCTGTTAATAGTGTTAATATAATTTTGATTTAATAAAAATATTTCACCTATTTTCTTATTTTTATGTTTAAATAGAATGTAGGCAAAATTTGCGTTCGAACTCATTCACTACAATACAACCGAAACTTTAAATAGCAAACCCAAATTTCATTAAATTTCATTAAAAAAAAAAAATTATTGCATACAAAAAAAAAATTTTTTTTTCAAAATGTAAAAATTTGGATTTGAACTGAGGTCCCCATATTTCATATTATAAGGCAAAATTTTAAAATTCTTAAAGATTAAGACCTAAATCCGGACATAGGGTGGACAAGACACTGTTCCTAGCCTTGGGAATGATATTGCGGTTTCAAGGGAATATACATGGAAAACGTTTCAACAACTTAATCTAACCTAACACATAAACTAAACCTAATATTGATTCCCATTACACACCCCAAACTAAACCCTACCCGACTTGAATATAAACAAAATCTATAATTTAATCGCGCAATTTTAGTATAAATATATTCAACAAAATTTTTATTTTTAAATATAAATGAGGATATTTTTTTTTTTCATGAAAATTAAAAATTGCTTTTCAATTCAAAATCAGAATGAACATCATAAGTCAAAATTATAATTTCAATCAAAAATATTGTACATATTATAAAAATATTCAGAATTGAATCAAAATTTTAAAATTAATAACAAAATAGCTAAAATTACACTAATTAATGTGAAGGAATTTAAGAAAAAATTAATGGAATAAGTTCTTACCATAAAGCTGCAAATAACAACTAGAAGAATGAAAATTTTCGGAATGTTTTATTGAACTTTTTTCAACAATAACAACAATATTAAGAGATTTGCATCGGGAATCAATTTTCAAAACATTTTTAATACCAAAAAGAAGACATGTATTGTACAAGGAGTTTGAAATATGTATTTTTGTAGAAAAAATGTTGGAACAACTCAAATTAGACAAATCTAAGAATCTGGACTAGAAAAACTGCTTCTAAGTTTATTGTATAAGGTAAACAGCTGTATTTTCGACTAATTTTTCACACCCTTGACTAAAACACATCTTACTTTGATATTCCTTTATTACATCATTGGTTTCGATCGGTTTAAACAAATTTTTAGATAAAATTTTTAATTTTTTATTCAGTTTGTTTCTATTTTGATCTTTTTAGTGTACATAATTCAGTCCGTAAACAAGCTATAATATAAACTTATGGAGAAGAATATTATGGAAAAGAATATTATCCTATTATAGACACGAATCAACAAATTATTATGGACATGTTTACAGAACTTCTACACCTTTGAAGATAGAAAGCTGAAATTTTATACGAACATGCAAATTTTTGATACCATTTTTCTTCTACATACCTTACCTTACAGGAGTCTGAAATTTTAGCAGCTCTTAGATATTCATAAATATTTTATTTCGTTAGAAGAACATTTTTTCCCGTCTCCATCCCTTCTCAACTTATCGCATCTTGAAATTTGTAAAATTTGAATTTTTGACGCCTTATATTTTAAAAACCACAAGCTTTTTTAAATTTCTATAAACGCAAAAAACCAACGGTAACCATGACACTAAAAAGTATCTTTATTTTTCTTAGCTTATGCAATTAACCATTAAAATTGAGCATTATGTTAACCCCCTCTTTACACACTTACAATATGGTTTGGCCCAACTTTATTATTGTATATATTTTAAAATTGCATTTTCTAATAATTTGCTAACATACTTAGTTTCTCTCTATATAGTTTCTATATAGTTGCTAGTTACTTAGTTTCTCTAACAAGAAAATGAGTATTAAGTGAATGTACCTAAAGCGGTCTTAAATGTTTTTAATCATTTTTCTAACTCTGAAGAAAAACCATAGAACCACAATAATAAAAAATATATTTTTTCTTAAATTTTAGGTGAAATTACAACATTCTCTGAAAAAATTGAACTATTCATGCTCCACAAAAACTAAATAATAAATTCAAAATTATATCGGAAGCGCTGTGGACTCGAAAATCAACTTAATTGTAAAAAAATAATTTAAAAACCTATTTAATTTTGATTTGTAACTTAATGTAAATTTTTTTAGAAGCAAATTATATGCATGGGACCAAATTATTGCCGTTTACCTCAATATAATTGGAACAAACGATGAAAATATTCAAATATCAACAATAAAATTGATAATTTTGAAACGTATTCATTCATCATTTCATTGTCTCAAATAAATTCCAAACTTCATAATGTTGCAAAATGTAAAAACAAACTAGTTTTATAAAATTTCTCAATGAAACCTTAAAACTTTACATTAATAAGCGTAAATGCATAATATGTAGGGTATTTCTGACAAATTTATATTTTAAAAACTTTAAAATCATTATGATCATTAAAATTGTAATGATTTTTTCATTTAATTTTGTTTATTTAATTTATACTAAAGATGAAAATTACAGTACAACTTTGTACTGTAATTTCTTGCTTTTCTGGGCCCCTAGAGAGAGGCAAAACACTAATTCTTGCTTTTTTTCTGTTAATAGTGTTAATATAATTTTGATTTAATAAAAATATTTCACCTATTTTCTTATTTTTATGTTTAAATAGAATGTAGGCAAAATTTGCGTTCGAACTCATTCACTACAATACAACCGAAACTTTAAATAGCAAACCCAAATTTCATTAAATTTCATTAAAAAAAAAAATTATTGCATACAAAAAAAAAATTTTTTTTTCAAAATGTAAAAATTTGGATTTGAACTGAGGTCCCCATATTTCATATTATAAGGCAAAATTTTAAAATTCTTAAAGATTAAGACCTAAATCCGGACATAGGGTGGACAAGACACTGTTCCTAGCCTTGGGAATGATATTGCGGTTTCAAGGGAATATACATGGAAAACGTTTCAACAACTTAATCTAACCTAACACATAAACTAAACCTAATATTGATTCCCATTACACACCCCAAACTAAACCCTACCCGACTTGAATATAAACAAAATCTATAATTTAATCGCGCAATTTTAGTATAAATATATTCAACAAAATTTTTATTTTTAAATATTAATGAGGATATTTTTTTTTTTTCATAAAAATTAAAAATTTGCTTTTCAATTCAAAATCAGAATGAACATCATAAGTCAAAATTATAATTTCAATCAAAAATATTGTACATATTATAAAAATAATCAGAATTGAATCAAAATTTTAAAATTAATAACAAAATAGCTAAAATTACACTAATTAATGTGAAGGAATTTAAGAAAAAATTAATGGAATAAGTTCTTACCATAAAGCTGCAAATAACAACTAGAAGAATGAAAATTTTCGGAATGTTTTACTGAACTTTTTTCAACAATAACAACAATATTAAGAGATTTGCATCGGGAATCAATTTTCAAAACATTTTTAATACCAAAAAGAAGACATGTATTGTACAAGGAGTTTGAAATATGTATTTTTGTAGAAAAAATGTTGGAACAACTCAAATTAGACAAATCTAAGAATCTGGACTAGAAAAACTGCTTCTAAGTTTATTGTATAAGGTAAACAGCTGTATTTTCGACAAATTTTTCACACCTCTGACTAAAACACATCTTACTTTGATATTCCTTTATTACATCATTGGTTTCGATCGGTTTAAACAAATTTTTAGATAAAATTTTTAATTTTTTATTCAGTTTGTTTCTATTTTGATCTTTTTAGTGTACATAATTCAGTCCGTAAACAAGCTATAATATAAACTTATGGAGAAGAATATTATGGAAAAGAATATTATCCTATTATAGACACGAATCAACAAATTATTATGCACATGTTTACAGAACTTCTACACCTTTGAAGATAGAAAGCTGAAATTTTATACGAACATGCAAATTTTTGATACCATTTTTCTTCTACATCGTACCTTACAGGAGTCTGAAATTTTAGCAGCTCTTAGATATTCATAAATATTTTATTTCGTTAGAAGAACATTTTTTCCCGTCTCCATCCCTTCTCAACTTATCGCATCTTGAAATTTGTAAAATTTGAATTTTTGACGCCTTATATTTTAAAAACCACAAGCTTTTTTAAATTTCTATAAACGCAAAAAACCAACGGTAAATTCCATGACACTAAAAAGTATCTTTATTTTTCTTAGCTCATGCAATTAACCATTAAAATTGAGCATTATGTTAACCCCTCTTTACACACTTACAATATGGTTTGGCCCAACTTTATTATTGTATATATTTTAAAATAGCATTTTCTAATAATTTGCTAACATACTTAGTTTCTCTCTATATAGTTTCTATATAGTTGCTAGTTACTTAGTTTCTCTAACAAGAAAATGAGTATTAAGTGAATGTACCTAAAGCGGTCTTAAATGTTTTTAATCATTTTTCTAACTCTGAAGAAAAACCATAGAACCACAATAATTAAAAATATATTTTTTCTTAAATTTTAGGTGAAATTACAACATTCTCTGAAAAAATTGAACTATTCATGCTCCACAAAAACTAAATAATAAATTCAAAATTATATCGGAAGCGCTGTGGACTCGAAAATCAACTTAATTGTAAAAAAATAATTTAAAAACCTATTTAATTTTGATTTGTAACTTAATGTAAATTTTTTTAGAAGCAAATTATATGCATGGGACCGAATTATTGCCGTTTACCTCAATATAATTGGAACAAACGATGAAAATATTCAAATATCAACAGTAAAATTGATAATTTTGAAACGTATTCATTCATCATTTCATTGTCTCAAATAAATTCCAAACTTCATAATGTTGCAAAATGTAAAAACAAACTAGTTTTATAAAATTTCTCAATGAAACCTTAAAACTTTACATTAATAAGCGTAAATGCATAATATGTAGGGTATTTCTGACAAATTTATATTTTAAAAACTTTAAAATCATTATGATCATTAAAATTGTAATGATTTTTTCATTTAATTTTGTTTATTTAATTTATACTAAAGATGAAAATTACAGTACAACTTTGTACTGTAATTTCTTGCTTTTCTGGGCCCCTAGAGAGAGGCAAAACACTAATTCTTGCTTTTTTTCTGTTAATAGTGTTAATATAATTTTGATTTAATAAAAATATTTCACCTATTTTCCTATTTTTATGTTTAAATAGAATGTAGGCAAAATTTGCGTTCGAACTCATTCACTACAATACAACCGAAACTTTAAATAGCAAACCCAAATTTCATTAAATTTCATTAAAAAAAAAAAAAATTATTGCATACAAAAAAAAAATTTTTTTTTCAAAATGTAAAAATTTGGATTTGAACTGAGGTCCCCATATTTCATATTATAAGGCAAAATTGTAAAATTCTTAAAAATTAAGACCTAAATCCGGACATAGGGTGGACAAGACACTGTTCCTAGCCTTGGGAATGATATTGCGGTTTCAAGGGAATATACATGGAAAACGTTTCAACAACTTAATCTAACCTAACACATAAACTAAACCTAATATTGATTCCCATTACACACCCCAAACTAAACCCTACCCGACTTGAATATAAACAAAATCTATAATTTAATCGCGCAATTTTAGTATAAATATATTCAACAAAATTTTTATTTTTAAATATAAATGAGGATATTTTTTTTTTTTCATAAAAATTAAAAATTGCTTTTCAATTCAAAATCAGAATGAACATCATAGGTCAAAATTATAATTTCAATCAAAAATATTGTACATATTATAAAAATAATCAGAATTGAATCAAAATTTTAAAATTAATAACAAAATAGCTAAAATTACACTAATTAATGTGAAGAAATTTAAGAAAAAATTAATGGAATAAGTTCTTACCATAAAGCTGCAAATAACAACTAGAAGAATGAAAATTTTCGGAATGTTTTACTGAACTTTTTTCAACAATAACAACAATATTAAGAGATTTGCATCGGGAATCAATTTTCAAAACATTTTTAATACCAAAAAGAAGACATATATTGTACAAGGAGTTTGAAATATGTTTTTTTTGTAGAAAAAATGTTGGAACAACTCAAATTAGACAAATCTAAGAATCTGGACTAGAAAAACTGCATCTAAATTTATTGTATAAGGTAAACAGCTGTATTTTCGACTAATTTCTCACACCTCTGACTAAAACACATCTTACTTTGATATTCCTTTATTACATCATTGGTTTCGATCGGTTTAAACAAATTTTTAGATAAAATTTTTAATTTTTTATTCAGTTTGTTTCTATTTTGATCTTTTTAGTGTACATAATTCAGTCCGTAAACAAGCTATAATATAAACTTATGGAGAAGAATATTATGGAAAAGAATATTATCCTATTATAGACACGAATCAACAAATTATTATGGACATGTTTACAGAACTTCTACACCTTTGAAGATAGAAAGCTGAAATTTTATACGAACATGCAAATTTTTGATACCATTTTTCTTCTACATCGTACCTTACAGGAGTCTGAAATTTTAGCAGCTCTTAGATATTCATAAATATTTTATTTCGTTAGAAGAACATTTTTTCCCGTCTCCATCCCTTCTCAACTTATCGCATCTTGAAATTTGTAAAATTTGAATTTTTGACGCCTTATATTTTAAAAACCACAAGCTTTTTTAAATTTCTATAAACGCAAAAAACCAACGGTAAATTCCATGACACTAAAAAGTATCTTTATTTTTCTTAGCTCATGCAATTAACCATTAAAATTGAGCATTATGTTAACCCCTCTTTACACACTTACAATATGGTTTAGCCCAACTTTATTATTGTATATATTTTAAAATAGCATTTTCTAATAATTTGCTAACATACTTAGTTTCTCTCTATATAGTTTCTATATAGTTGCTAGTTACTTAGTTTCTCTAACAAGAAAATGAGTATTAAGTGAATGTACCTAAAGCGGTCTTAAATGTTTTTAATCATTTTTCTAACTCTGAAGAAAAACCATAGAACCACAATAATAAAAAATATATTTTTTCTTAAATTTTAGGTGAAATTACAACATTCTCTGAAAAAATTGAACTATTCATGCTCCACAAAAACTAAATAATAAATTCAAAATTATATCGGAAGCGCTGTGGACTCGAAAATCAACTTAATTGTAAAAAAATAATTTAAAAACCTATTTAATTTTGATTTGTAACTTAATGTAAATTTTTTTAGAAGCAAATTATATGCATGGGACCGAATTATTGCCGTTTACCTCAATATAATTGGAACAAACGATGAAAATATTCAAATATCAACAATAAAATTGATAATTTTGAAACGTATTCATTCATCATTTCATTGTCTCAAATAAATTCCAAACTTCATAATGTTGCAAAATGTAAAAACAAACTAGTTTTATAAAATTTCTCAATGAAACCTTAAAACTTTACATTAATAAGCGTAAATGCATAATATGTAGGGTATTTCTGACAAATTTATATTTTAAAAACTTTAAAATCATTATGATCATTAAAATTGTAATGATTTTTTTCATTTAATTTTGTTTATTTAATTTATACTAAAGATGAAAATTACAGTACAACTTTGTACTGTAATTTCTTGCTTTTCTGGGCCCCTAGAGAGAGGCAAAACACTAATTCTTGCTTTTTTTCTGTTAATAGTGTTAATATAATTTTGATTTAATAAAAATATTTCACCTATTTTCTTATTTTTATGTTTAAATAGAATGTAGGCAAAATTTGCGTTCGAACTCATTCACTACAATACAACCGAAACTTTAAATAGCAAACCCAAATTTCATTAAATTTCATTAAAAAAAAAAAAATTATTGCATACAAAAAAAAAAATTTTTTTTTCAAAATGTAAAAATTTGGATTTGAACTGAGGTCCCCATATTTCATATTATAAGGCAAAATTTTAAAATTCTTAAAGATTAAGACCTAAATCCGGACATAGGGTGGACAAGACACTGTTCCTAGCCTTGGGAATGATATTGCGGTTTCAAGGGAATATACATGGAAAACGTTTCAACAACTTAATCTAACCTAACACATAAACTAAACCTAATATTGATTCCCATTACACACCCCAAACTAAACCCTACCCGACTTGAATATAAACAAAATCTATAATTTAATCGCGCAATTTTAGTATAAATATATTCAACAAAATTTTTATTTTTAAATATAAATGAGGATATTTTTTTTTTTTCATAAAAATTAAAAATTGCTTTTCAATTCAAAATCAGAATGAACATCATAAGTCAAAATTATAATTTCAATCAAAAATATTGTACATATTATAAAAATAATCAGAATTGAATCAAAATTTTAAAATTAATAACAAAATAGCTAAAATTACACTAATTAATGTGAAGAAATTTAAGAAAAAATTAATGGAATAAGTTCTTACCATAAAGCTGCTAATAACAACTAGAAGAATGAAAATTTTCGGAATGAAAATTAATTTTTTTACTGAACTTTTTTCAACAATAACAACAATATTAAGAGATTTGCATCGGGAATCAATTTTCAAAACATTTTTAATACCAAAAAGAAGACATGTATTGTACAAGGAGTTTGAAATATGTATTTTTGTAGAAAAAATGTTGGAACAACTCAAATTAGACAAATCTAAGAATCTGGACTAGAAAAACTGCTTCTAAGTTTATTGTATAAGGTAAACAGCTGTATTTTCGACTAATTTTTCACACCTCTGACTAAAACACATCTTACTTTGATATTCCTTTATTACATCATTGGTTTCGATCGGTTTAAACAAATTTTTAGATAAAATTTTTAATTTTTTATTCAGTTTGTTTCTATTTTGATCTTTTTAGTGTACCTAATTCAGTCCGTAAACAAGCTATAATATAAACTTATGGAGAAGAATATTATGGAAAAGAATATTATCCTATTATAGACACGAATCAACAAATTATTATGGACATGTTTACAGAACTTCTACACCTTTGAAGATAGAAAGCTGAAATTTTATACGAACATGCAAATTTTTGATACCATTTTTCTTCTACATCGTACCTTACAGGAGTCTGAAATTTTAGCAGCTCTTAGATATTCATAAATATTTTATTTCGTAAGAAGAACATTTTTTCCCGTCTCCATCCCTTCTCAACTTATCGCATCTTGAAATTTGTAAAATTTGAATTTTTGACGCCTTATATTTTAAAAACCACAAGCCTTTTTAAATTTCTATAAACGCAAAAAACCAACGGTAAATTCCATGACACTAAAAAGTATCTTAATTTTTCTTAGCTCATGCAATTAACCATTAAAATTGAGCATTATGTTAACCCCTCTTTACACACTTACAATATGGTTTGGCCCAACTTTATTATTGTATATATTTTAAAATTGCATTTTCTAATAATTTGCTAACATACTTAGTTTCTCTCTATATAGTTTCTATATAGTTGCTAGTTACTTAGTTTCTCTAACAAGAAAATGAGTATTAAGTGAATGTACCTAAAGCGGTCTTAAATGTTTTTAATCATTTTTCTAACTCTGAAGAAAAACCATAGAACCACAATAATATATTTTTTATATTTTTTAATATATTTTTTCTTAAATTTTAGGTGAAATTACAACATTCTCTGAAAAAATTGAACTATTCATGCTCCACAAAAACTAAATAATAAATTCAAAATTATATCGGAAGCGCTGTGGACTCGAAAATCAACTTAATTGTAAAAAAATAATTTAAAAACCTATTTAATTTTGATTTGTAACTTAATGTAAATTTTTTTAGAAGCAAATTATATGCATGGGACCGAATTATTGCCGTTTACCTCAATATAATTGGAACAAACGATGAAAATATTCAAATATCAACAATAAAATTGATAATTTTGAAACGTATTCATTCATCATTTCATTGTCTCAAATAAATTCCAAACTTCATAATGTTGCAAAATGTAAAAACAAACTAGTTTTATAAAATTTCTCAATGAAACCTTAAAACTTTACATTAATAAGCGTAAATGCATAATATGTAGGGTATTTCTGACAAATTTATATTTTAAAAACTTTAAAATCATTATGATCATTAAAATTGTAATGATTTTTTCATTTAATTTTGTTTATTTAATTTATACTAAAGATGAAAATTACAGTACAACTTTGTACTGTAATTTCTTGCTTTTCTGGGCCCCTAGAGAGAGGCAAAACACTAATTCTTGCTTTTTTTCTGTTAATAGTGTTAATATAATTTTGATTTAATAAAAATATTTCACCTATTTTCTTATTTTTATGTTTAAATAGAATGTAGGCAAAATTTGCGTTCGAACTCATTCACTACAATACAACCGAAACTTTAAATAGCAAACCCAAATTTCATTAAATTTCATTAAAAAAAAAAAAATTATTGTATACAAAAAAAAAATTTTTTTTTCAAAATGTAAAAATTTGGATTTGAACTGAGGTCCCCATATTTCATATTATAAGGCAAAATTTTAAAATTCTTAAAGATTAAGACCTAAATCCGGACATAGGGTGGACAAGACACTGTTCCTAGCCTTGGGAATGATATTGCGGTTTCAAGGGAATATACATGGAAAACGTTTCAACAACTTAATCTAACCTAACACATAAACTAAACCTAATATTGATTCCCATTACACACCCCAAACTAAACCCTACCCGACTTGAATATAAACAAAATCTATAATTTAATCGCGCAATTTTAGTATAAATATATTCAACAAAATTTTTATTTTTAAATATAAATGAGGATATTTTTTTTTTTTCATAAAAATTAAAAATTGCTTTTCAATTCAAAATCAGAATGAACATCATAAGTCAAAATTATAATTTCAATCAAAAATATTGTACATATTATAAAAATAATCAGAATTGAATCAAAATTTTAAAATTAATAACAAAATAGCTAAAATTACACTAATTAATGTGAAGGAATTTAAGAAAAAATTAATGGAATAAGTTCTTACCATAAAGCTGCAAATAACAACTAGAAGAATAAAAATTTTCGGAATGTTTTATTGAACTTTTTTCAACAATAACAACAATATTAAGAGATTTGCATCGGGAATCAATTTTCAAAACATTTTTAATACCAAAAAGAAGACATGTATTGTACAAGGAGTTTGAAATATGTATTTTTGTAGAAAAAATGTTGGAACAACTCAAATTAGACAAATCTAAGAATCTGGACTAGAAAAACTGCTTCTAAGTTTATTGTATAAGGTAAACAGCTGTATTTTCGACTAATTTTTCACACCTCTGACTAAAACACATCTTACTTTGATATTCCTTTATTACATCATTGATTTCGATCGGTTTAAACAAATTTTTAGATAAAATTTTTAATTTTTTATTCAGTTTGTTTCTATTTTGATCTTTTTAGTGTACATAATTCAGTCCGTAAACAAGCTATAATATAAACTTATGGAGAAGAATATTATGGAAAAGAATATTATCCTATTATAGACACGAATCAACAAATTATTATGGACATGTTTACAGAACTTCTACACCTTTGAAGATAGAAAGCTGAAATTTTATACGAACATGCAAATTTTTGATACCATTTTTCTTCTACATCGTACCTTACAGGAGTCTGAAATTTTAGCAGCTCTTAGATATTCATAAATATTTTATTTCGTTAGAAGAACATTTTTTCCCGTCTCCATCCCTTCTCAACTTATCGCATCTTGAAATTTGTAAAATTTGAATTTTTGACGCCTTATATTTTAAAAACCACAAGCTTTTTTAAATTTCTATAAACGCAAAAAACCAACGGTAAATTCCATGACACTAAAAAGTATCTTTATTTTTCTTAGCTCATGCAATTAACCATTAAAATTGAGCATTATGTTAACCCCTCTTTACACACTTACAATATGGTTTGGCCCAACTTTATTATTGTATATATTTTAAAATTGCATTTTCTAATAATTTGCTAACATACTTAGTTTCTCTCTATATAGTTTCTATATAGTTGCTAGTTACTTAGTTTCTCTAACAAGAAAATGAGTATTAAGTGAATGTACCTAAAGCGGTCTTAAATGTTTTTAATCATTTTTCTAACTCTGAAGAAAAACCATAGAACCACAATAATATATTTTTTATATTTTTTAATATATTTTTTCTTAAATTTTAGGTGAAATTACAACATTCTCTGAAAAAATTGAACTATTCATGCTCCACAAAAACTAAATAATAAATTCAAAATTATATCGGAAGCGCTGTGGACTCGAAAATCAACTTAATTGTAAAAAAATAATTTAAAAACCTATTTAATTTTGATTTGTAACTTAATGTAAATTTTTTTAGAAGCAAATTATATGCATGGGACCGAATTATTGCCGTTTACCTCAATATAATTGGAACAAACGATGAAAATATTCAAATATCAACAATAAAATTGATAATTTTGAAACGTATTCATTCATCATTTCATTGTCTCAAATAAATTCCAAACTTCATAATGTTGCAAAATGTAAAAACAAACTAGTTTTATAAAATTTCTCAATGAAACCTTAAAACTTTACATTAATAAGCGTAAATGCATAATATGTAGGGTATTTCTGACAAATTTATATTTTAAAAACTTTAAAATCATTATGATCATTAAAATTGTAATGATTTTTTCATTTAATTTTGTTTATTTAATTTATACTAAAGATGAAAATTACAGTACAACTTTGTACTGTAATTTCTTGCTTTTCTGGGCCCCTAGAGAGAGGCAAAACACTAATTCTTGCTTTTTTTCTGTTAATAGTGTTAATATAATTTTGATTTAATAAAAATATTTCACCTATTTTCTTATTTTTATGTTTAAATAGAATGTAGGCAAAATTTGCGTTCGAACTCATTCACTACAATACAACCGAAACTTTAAATAGCAAACCCAAATTTCATTAAATTTCATTAAAAAAAAAAAAATTATTGTATACAAAAAAAAAATTTTTTTTTCAAAATGTAAAAATTTGGATTTGAACTGAGGTCCCCATATTTCATATTATAAGGCAAAATTTTAAAATTCTTAAAGATTAAGACCTAAATCCGGACATAGGGTGGACAAGACACTGTTCCTAGCCTTGGGAATGATATTGCGGTTTCAAGGGAATATACATGGAAAACGTTTCAACAACTTAATCTAACCTAACACATAAACTAAACCTAATATTGATTCCCATTACACACCCCAAACTAAACCCTACCCGACTTGAATATAAACAAAATCTATAATTTAATCGCGCAATTTTAGTATAAATATATTCAACAAAATTTTTATTTTTAAATATAAATGAGGATATTTTTTTTTTTTCATAAAAATTAAAAATTGCTTTTCAATTCAAAATCAGAATGAACGTCATAAGTCAAAATTATAATTTCAATCAAAAATATTGTACATATTATAAAAATAATCAGAATTGAATCAAAATTTTAAAATTAATAACAAAATAGCTAAAATTACACTAATTAATGTGAAGGAATTTAAGAAAAAATTAATGGAATAAGTTCTTACCATAAAGCTGCAAATAACAACTAGAAGAATAAAAATTTTCGGAATGTTTTATTGAACTTTTTTCAACAATAACAACAATATTAAGAGATTTGCATCGGGAATCAATTTTCAAAACATTTTTAATACCAAAAAGAAGACATGTATTGTACAAGGAGTTTGAAATATGTATTTTTGTAGAAAAAATGTTGGAACAACTCAAATTAGACAAATCTAAGAATCTGGACTAGAAAAACTGCTTCTAAGTTTATTGTATAAGGTAAACAGCTGTATTTTCGACTAATTTTTCACACCTCTGACTAAAACACATCTTACTTTGATATTCCTTTATTACATCATTGATTTCGATCGGTTTAAACAAATTTTTAGATAAAATTTTTAATTTTTTATTCAGTTTGTTTCTATTTTGATCTTTTTAGTGTACATAATTCAGTCCGTAAACAAGCTATAATATAAACTTATGGAGAAGAATATTATGGAAAAGAATATTATCCTATTATAGACACGAATCAACAAATTATTATGGACATGTTTACAGAACTTCTACACCTTTGAAGATAGAAAGCTGAAATTTTATACGAACATGCAAATTTTTGATACCATTTTTCTTCTACATCGTACCTTACAGGAGTCTGAAATTTTAGCAGCTCTTAGATATTCATAAATATTTTATTTCGTTAGAAGAACATTTTTTCCCGTCTCCATCCCTTCTCAACTTATCGCATCTTGAAATTTGTAAAATTTGAATTTTTGACGCCTTATATTTTAAAAACCACAAGCTTTTTTAAATTTCTATAAACGCAAAAAACCAACGGTAAATTCCATGACACTAAAAAGTATCTTTATTTTTCTTAGCTCATGCAATTAACCATTAAAATTGAGCATTATGTTAACCCCTCTTTACACACTTACAATATGGTTTGGCCCAACTTTATTATTGTATATATTTTAAAATTGCATTTTCTAATAATTTGCTAACATACTTAGTTTCCCTCTATATAGTTTCTATATAGTTGCTAGTTACTTAGTTTCTCTAACAAGAAAATAAGTATTAAGTGAATGTACCTAAAGCGGTCTTAAATGTTTTTAATCATTTTTCTAACTCTGAAGAAAAACCATAGAACCACAATAATAAAAAATATATTTTTTCCTAAATTTTAGGTGAAATTACAACATTCTCTGAAAAAATTGAACTATTCATGCTCCACAAAAACTAAATAATAAATTCAAAATTATATCGGAAGCGCTGTGGACTCGAAAATCAACTTAATTGTAAAAAAATAATTTAAAAACCTATTTAATTTTGATTTGTAACTTAATGTAAATTTTTTTAGAAGCAAATTATATGCATGGGACCGAATTATTGCCGTTTACCTCAATATAATTGGAACAAACGATGAAAATATTCAAATATCAACAATAAAATTGATAATTTTGAAACGTATTCATTCATCATTTCATTGTCTCAAATAAATTCCAAACTTCATAATGTTGCAAAATGTAAAAACAAACTAGTTTTATAAAATTTCTCAATGAAACCTTAAAACTTTACATTAATAAGCGTAAATGCATAATATGTAGGGTATTTCTGACAAATTTATATTTTAAAAACTTTAAAATCATTATGATCATTAAAATTGTAATGATTTTTTCATTTAATTTTGTTTATTTAATTTATACTAAGGATGAAAATTACAGTACAACTTTGTACTGTAATTTCTTGCTTTTCTGGGCCCCTAGAGAGAGGCAAAACACTAATTCTTGCTTTTTTTCTGTTAATAGTGTTAATATAATTTTGATTTAATAAAAATATTTCACCTATTTTCTTATTTTTATGTTTAAATAGAATGTAGGCAAAATTTGCGTTCGAACTCATTCACTACAATACAACCGAAACTTTAAATAGCAAACCCAAATTTCATTAAATTTCATTAAAAAAAAAAAAATTATTGCATACAAAAAAAAAAATTTTTTTTTCAAAATGTAAAAATTTGGATTTGAACTGAGGTCCCCATATTTCATATTATAAGGCAAAATTTTAAAATTCTTAAAGATTAAGACCTAAATCCGGACATAGGGTGGACAAGACACTGTTCCTAGCCTTGGGAATGATATTGCGGTTTCAGGGGAATATACATGGAAAACGTTTCAACAACTTAATCTAACCTAACACATAAACTAAACCTAATATTGATTCCCATTACACACCCCAAACTAAACCCTACCCGACTTGAATATAAACAAAATCTATAATTTAATCGCGCAATTTTAGTATAAATATATTCAACAAAATTTTTATTTTTAAATATAAATGAGGATATTTTTTTTTTTTCATAAAAATTAAAAATTGCTTTTCAATTCAAAATCAGAATGAGCATCATAAGTCAAAATTATAATTTCAATCAAAAATATTGTACATATTATAAAAATAATCAGAATTGAATCAAAATTTTAAAATTAATAACAAAATAGCTAAAATTACACTAATTAATGTGAAGGAATTTAAGAAAAAATTAATGGAATAAGTTCTTACCATAAAGCTGCAAATAACAACTAGAAGAATAAAAATTTTCGGAATGTTTTATTGAACTTTTTTCAACAATAACAACAATATTAAGAGATTTGCATCGGGAATCAATTTTCAAAACATTTTTAATACCAAAAAGAAGACATGTATTGTACAAGGAGTTTGAAATATGTATTTTTGTAGAAAAAATGTTGGAACAACTCAAATTAGACAAATCTAAGAACCTGGACTAGAAAAACTGCTTCTAAGTTTATTGTATAAGGTAAACAGCTGTATTTTCGACTAATTTTTCATACCTCTGACTAAAACACATCTTACTTTGATATTCCTTTATTACATCATTGGTTTCGATCGGTTTAAACAAATTTTTAGATAAAATTTTTAATTTTTTATTCAGTTTGTTTCTATTTTGATCTTTTTAGTGTACATAATTCAGTCCGTAAACAAGCTATAATATAAACTTATGGAGAAGAATATTATGGAAAAGAATATTATCCTATTATAGACACGAATCAACAAATTATTATGGACATGTTTACAGAACTTCTACACCTTTGAAGATAGAAAGCTGAAATTTTATACGAACATGCAAATTTTTGATATCATTTTTCTTCTACATCGTACCTTACAGGAGTCTGAAATTTTAGCAGCTCTTAGATATTCATAAATATTTTATTTCGTTGGAAGAACATTTTTTCCCGTCTCCATCCCTTCTCAACTTATCGCATCTTGAAATTTGTAAAATTTGAATTTTTGACGCCTTATATTTTAAAAACCACAAGCTTTTTTAAATTTCTATAAACGCAAAAAACCAACGGTAAATTCCATGACACTAAAAAGTATCTTTATTTTTCTTAGCTCATGCAATTAACCATTAAAATTGAGCATTATGTTAACCCCTCTTTACACACTTACAATATGGTTTGGCCCAACTTTATTATTGTATATATTTTAAAATTGCATTTTCTAATAATTTGCTAACATACTTAGTTTCTCTCTATATAGTTTCTATATAGTTGCTAGTTACTTAGTTTCTCTAACAAGAAAATGAGTATTAAGCGGTCTTAAATGTTTTTAATCATTTTTCTAACTCTGAAGAAAAACCATAGAACCACAATAATAAAAAATATATTTTTTCTTAAATTTTAGGTGAAATTACAACATTCTCTGAAAAAATTGAACTATTCATGCTCCACAAAAACTAAATAATAAATTCAAAATTATATCGGAAGCGCTGTGGACTCGAAAATCAACTTAATTGTAAAAAAATAATTTAAAAACCTATTTAATTTTGATTTGTAACTTAATGTAAATTTTTTTAGAAGCAAATTATATGCATGGGACCGAATTATTGCCGTTTACCTCAATATAATTGGAACAAACGATGAAAATATTCAAATATCAACAATAAAATTGATAATTTTGAAACGTATTCATTCATCATTTCATTGTCTCAAATAAATTCCAAACTTCATAATGTTGCAAAATGTAAAAACAAACTAGTTTTATAAAATTTCTCAATGAAACCTTAAAACTTTACATTAATAAGCGTAAATGCATAATATGTAGGGTATTTCTGACAAATTTATATTTTAAAAACTTTAAAATCATTATGATCATTAAAATTGTAATGATTTTTTCATTTAATTTTGTTTATTTAATTTATACTAAAGATGAAAATTACAGTACAACTTTGTACTGTAATTTCTTGCTTTTCTGGGCCCCTAGAGAGAGGCAAAACACTAATTCTTGCTTTTTTTCTGTTAATAGTGTTAATATAATTTTGATTTAATAAAAATATTTCACCTATTTTCTTATTTTTATGTTTAAATAGAATGTAGGCAAAATTTGCGTTCGAACTCATTCACTACAATACAACCGAAACTTTAAATAGCAAACCCAAATCTATATTATACTAGGGGCCCCTGTGGTTTGCTTATAAGCAGCATTATCTGTTGTAAAAACAGGATTGCGGCAATCAATTTTAAAATAAGTTTAGAAAAATTTGTAAATATTATGGCATACATATGCAAGTATATACTTGTATATGCATAAATATCATATTGGTTTGAATACTAATGATAAATAAAAGTAATGGAAATATTTTTAATTTAATAAATTTTAAGATGTAATATGTGTCACTGTTAATTACATAGATATGATTAAAATTCAATTTAAGAATTAGTTAACAATTAAGAACGAAAAATTTCCTTCTAAACAACGTTATCTAGATAAGTACGTAACGTAACATTATTCGTGTTCTTATATCTCTCACAATTTTTAGTTTTAGTTTTTTTAATTCCATTCCATGTTAAATACAACAACAAAAAATTATTTCACTCTTACTTAACTCATTTAAAATATTTCGCTTCCTTTTGCTTTTTATTTTTGTTTATGGTAGTAAGGCAAAAAAACAAAAAAAATATTACTACTCTTTTTACCGACCGTATTGTGTAAACAATAGGTAGGTTATGTGATGGCAACAAATTTTGCATATCGAGTTTTCGGTGGGAACGTACTTCTCCATAGTAGGGAAGTGTAAATAAACTATTTTTAGCAACCTGTCGGTCTGTCGGTCTGTCGGTCTGTCGGTCTGTGTGTGCACGCGTGTATCTCAAGTTCGGCTGAACCGATTTTGATGAAATTTTATATGTAAGTTTATTTCCACCATGGCACGGATCGATCAACTTTTGGTATATATCAGGCCTCGGGAACTGCACTTTTTAGCGGGCCTGTTTTACATTTTTGAGCATATTGAAGAACATATTCAACCGATTTACTTGAAATTTCATATATAAGTTTTGCTCTACCGGCGATGAAACCTCCTAACTTTTGGAAGAAATCAGGCGTCAGCAACTGGACGTTTACTACGGGCCAAATATGCATTTTTGTGTATATAAAGAGAAATAATCAACCGATTTCATTGAAATTTAATATATAAATTCCTCGTATGAAAACTATGAACATATAAATTTTTTGGAAAGATCAGGGCTCGAAAACGGATTTGCGGGCCGATTTTACATTTTTCACCATTTTGAAGAAAATATTCAACCGATTTACTTGAAATTTCATATATGGGCTTTGTTTGACCGTCCGTGAAAATTCCTAGCTTTTGGAACAAATCAGACATCGACAACTGGACGTTTACTACGGGCCAAATATACATTTTTGTGTATATAAAGAGAAATAATCAACCGATTTCATTGAAATTTAATATTTGAGTTCCTCGTATTAAAACAATGAACATGTAAATTTTTTGGAAAGATCAGGGCTCGAAAACTGATCTGCGGGCCGATTTTACATTTTTCACCATATCTACGGAACGAATTGATGGAGTTTCTTGAAATTTGATATTTGAGTTCTGGTTGTTACCGAAACTAACTGGCGAGCATTTCAGGGAATTCGGGTAGCACAAAGCGAAACTCTACTAAGAGCCAAATTTACATTTTTCTAGGTATGTTAACTATAAGCTTACTAATGTCCTAAAAATTGGAAAGAAGTATTTAACAGACATTTTTATAATATTCTGTAACACTTTCACTTAACTAGACAATACACATTGCGGTCGGTTATGTGCTGACCACATCAGATTTTTTTATTCTCTTTCGCTTTTCGCTTTTCATTTTTTGTTTTTGTTTTACAGTATGTATAATCAATTGAGTAATGTATCTACCCAGTATTCTCTTTTGCTATTTTCATTTTTTTGTTTTTGTTATTTATTAGATTATATGTATACCTGTTCATGAACTGGAAAAATCTTGTAAAATATAATATAGATTTTACAAGATTTTTCCAGTTCATGAACAGGTATACATATAATCTAATAAATAACAAAAACAAAAAAATGAAAATAGCAAAAGAGAATGCTGGGTAGAAACATTACTCAATTGATTATACATACTGTAAAACAAAAACAAAAAATGAAAAGCGAAAAGCGAAAAGCGAAAGAGAATAAAAAAAGAGTAGTAATATTTTTTTTGTTTTTTTGCTTTACTACCATAAACAAAAATAAAAAGCAAAAGGAAGCGAAATATTTTAAATGAGTTTAGTAAGAGTAAAATAATTTTTTGTTGTTGTATTTAACATGGAATGGAATTAAAAAAAATAAAACTAAAAATTGTGAGAGATATAAGAACACGAATAACGTTACGTTACGTACTTATCTAGATAACGTTGTTTAGAAGGAAATTTTTTTAATTGTTAACTAATTCTTAATTTGAATTTTAATCATATCTATGTAATTAACAGTGACTAATATGACATCTTAAAATTTATTAAATTAAAAATATTTCCATTACTTTTATTTATCATTAGTATTCAAACCAATATGATATTTATGCATATACAAGTATATACCTGCATATGTATGTCATAATATGTAAAAATTTTTCTAAACTTATTTTAAAATTGATTGCCACAATCCTCTTTTTACAACAGATAATACTGCTTCTCAGCAAACCACAGGGGCCCCTAGTTTCATTAAATTTCATTAAAAAAAAAAAAAAATTATTGCATACAAAAAAAAAATTTTTTTTTCAAAATGTAAAAATTTGGATTTGAACTGAGGTCCCCATATTTCATATTATAAGGCAAAATTTTAAAATTCTTAAAGATTAAGACCTAAATCCGGACATAGGGTGGACAAGACACTGTTCCTAGCCTTGGGAATGATATTGCGGTTTCAAGGGAATATACATGGAAAACGTTTCAACAACTTAATCTAACCTAACACATAAACTAAACCTAATATTGATTCCCATTACACACCCCAAACTAAACCCTACCCGACTTGAATATAAACAAAATCTATAATTTAATCGCGCAATTTTAGTATAAATATATTCAACAAAATTTTTATTTTTAAATATAAATGAGGATATTTTTTTTTTTCATAAAAATTAAAAATTGCTTTTCAATTCAAAATCAGAATGAACATCATAAGTCAAAATTATAATTTCAATCAAAAATATTGTACATATTATAAAAATAATCAGAATTGAATCAAAATTTTAAAATTAATAACAAAATAGCTAAAATTACACTAATTAATGTGAAGGAATTTAAGAAAAAATTAATAGAATAAGTTCTTACCATAAAGCTGCAAATAACAACTAGAAGAATAAAAATTTTCGGAATGTTTTATTGAACTTTTTTCAACAATAACAACAATATTAAGAGATTTGCATCGGGAATCAATTTTCAAAACATTTTTAATACCAAAAAGAAGACATGTATTGTACAAGGAGTTTGAAATATGTATTTTTGTAGAAAAAATGTTGGAACAACTCAAATTAGACAAATCTAAGAATCTGGACTAGAAAAACTGCTTCTAAGTTTATTGTATAAGGTAAACAGCTGTATTTTCGACTAATTTTTCACACCTCTGACTAAAACACATCTTACTTTGATATTCCTTTATTACATCATTGGTTTCGATCGGTTTAAACAAATTTTTAGATAAAATTTTTAATTTTTTATTCAGTTTGTTTCTATTTTGATCTTTTTAGTGTACATAATTCAGTCCGTAAACAAGCTATAATATAAACTTATGGAGAAGAATATTATGGAAAAGAATATTATCCTATTATAGACACGAATCAACAAATTATTATGGACATGTTTACAGAACTTCTACACCTTTGAAGATAGAAAGCTGAAATTTTATACGAACATGCAAATTTTTGATACCATTTTTCTTCTACATCGTACCTTACAGGAGTCTGAAATTTTAGCAGCTCTTAGATATTCATAAATATTTTATTTCGTTAGAAGAACATTTTTTCCCGTCTCCATCCCTTCTCAACTTATCGCATCTTGAAATTTGTAAAATTTGAATTTTTGACGCCTTATATTTTAAAAACCACAAGCTTTTTTAAATTTCTATAAACGCAAAAAACCAACGGTAAATTCCATGACACTAAAAAGTATCTTTATTTTTCTTAGCTCATGCAATTAACCATTAAAATTGAGCATTATGTTAACCCCTCTTTACACACTTACAATATGGTTTGGCCCAACTTTATTATTGTATATATTTTAAAATTGCATTTTCTAATAATTTGCTAACATACTTAGTTTCTCTCTATATAGTTTCTATATAGTTGCTAGTTACTTAGTTTCTCTAACAAGAAAATGAGTATTAAGTGAATGTACCTAAAGCGGTCTTAAATGTTTTTAATCATTTTTCTAACTCTGAAGAAACACCATAGAACCACAATAATAAAAAATATATTTTTTCTTAAATTTTAGGTGAAATTACAACATTCTCTGAAAAAATTGAACTATTCATGCTCCACAAAAACTAAATAATAAATTCAAAATTATATCGGAAGCGCTGTGGACTCGAAAATCAACTTAATTGTAAAAAAATAATTTAAAAACCTATTTAATTTTGATTTGTAACTTAATGTAAATTTTTTTAGAAGCAAATTATATGCATGGGACCGAATTATTGCCGTTTACCTCAATATAATTGGAACAAACGATGAAAATATTCAAATATCAACAATAAAATTGATAATTTTGAAACGTATTCATTCATCATTTCATTGTCTCAAATAAATTCCAAACTTCATAATGTTGCAAAATGTAAAAACAAACTAGTTTTATAAAATTTCTCAATGAAACCTTAAAACTTTACATTAATAAGCGTAAATGCATAATATGTAGGGTATTTCTGACAAATTTATATTTTAAAAACTTTAAAATCATTATGATCATTAAAATTGTAATGATTTTTTCATTTAATTTTGTTTATTTAATTTATACTAAAGATGAAAATTACAGTACAACTTTGTACTGTAATTTCTTGCTTTTCTGGGCCCCTAGAGAGAGGCAAAACACTAATTCTTGCTTTTTATACCCTGCACTTCGTGAAGGGTATATTAACTTTGGTATGGAGTTTGTAACTACTTGAAGGAGTCATCTGCGGTATGGACATATATATATATTCTTGCTCAGCGTAAAATTCTGCGTCGATTTAGACATGTCCGTCTGTCCGTCCGTCCGTCCGTCCGTCCGTCCGTCCGTCCGTTCGCACGATAACTCAAAAACGAATAATGCAGTCGACACCAAACTTTCACGAGTTTTTTCTTTTGTGCCAAGGACGAGCCCTATTGTTATTGGACTAATTCGGACAACGGGTTCGGGTAGCTGCCATACAACTAAAAGAGTTTATTTTAAATATTTCAAAAACTAATAAAGCTATAAATATAAAACTTTGTACACATGTGTCCAATTATATTCTACACATGCTCTAAAAATTATAATGGGATAGCTGCACCGGTTCGGGTGGCTGCCATACAACTCCAACAGCAAATTTTTTATATTCGGCAAAATAATAAAGTCAGATTCATGAAACTTGGCAGTCATGTGTCCAATTACAGGTCAAATATACTTCTGAAGTTTTAGAGGAATTGCTTTACAGGTTCGGGTACCTGCCATACAACTCCAGAAGCTAATTTTAAATATTTGGAAAAATAATAAAGTCAGATTCATGAAACTTGGCAGTTGGATGTCCGATTATAGATCAGATATATTTGTGAAGTTTTAGAGGAATTGCTTGACAGGTTCGGGTACCTGCTATACAACTCCAGAAGCTAATTTTAAATATTTGGAAAAATAATAAAGTCAGATTCATGAAACTTGGCAGTTGTGTGTCCAATTATAGGTCAGACATATTTCTAAAGTTTTAATGGGATTGCTTGACAGGTTCGAGTAGCTCCCATACAAGTCTTAAAGCTTATTCTTAATATTTGGAAATATAATAAAGTCAGATCCATGAAACTTGGCAGTTGTGTGTCCGATTATAGATCATATATATTTGTGAAGTTTTAGTGGAATTGCTTAACAGGTTCGGGGACTTGCCAAACAACTCCAAAAGCATATTTTAGATATTTGGAAAAATAATAAAGTCAGATTCATGATACTTGGCAGTAGTGTGTCCGATTGTAGATCAGATATATTTGTGAAGTTTTGATGGAAATGTTTGACAGGTTCAGGTACTTGCCATACAACTCCAAAAGCTAATTTTAAATATTTGGAAAAATTATAAAGTCAGATTCATGAAACTTGGCAGTCGGATGTCCAATTATAGGTCAGACATATCCGTGAAGTTTCTATAGAATGACTTCACAGGTTCGAGTAATTGCTACACAATAACGAAAGGTGCAGGGTATTATTCAATCGGTTTATACCGACTGAAACGTTTTTACTTGTTTTCTGTTAATAGTGTTAATATAATTTTGATTTAATAAAAATATTTCACCTATTTTCTTATTTTTATGTTTAAATAGAATGTAGGCAAAATTTGCGTTCGAACTCATTCACTACAATACAACCGAAACTTTAAATAGCAAACCCAAATTTCATTAAATTTCATTAAAAAAAAAAAAATTATTGCATACAAAAAAAAAATTTTTTTTTCAAAATGTAAAAATTTGGATTTGAACTGAGGTCCCCATATTTCATATTATAAGGCAAAATTTTAAAATTCTTAAAGATTAAGACCTAAATCCGGACATAGGGTGGACAAGACACTGTTCCTAGCCTTGGGAATGATATTGCGGTTTCAAGGGAATATACATGGAAAACGTTTCAACAACTTAATCTAACCTAACACATAAACTAAACCTAATATTGATTCCCATTACACACCCCAAACTAAACCCTACCCGACTTGAATATAAACAAAATCTATAATTTAATCGCGCAATTTTAGTATAAATATATTCAACAAAATTTTTATTTTTAAATATAAATGAGGATATTTTTTTTTTTTCATAAAAATTAAAAATTGCTTTTCAATTCAAAATCAGAATGAGCATCATAAGTCAAAATTATAATTTCAATCAAAAATATTGTACATATTATAAAAATAATCAGAATTGAATCAAAATTTTAAAATTAATAACAAAATAGCTAAAATTACACTAATTAATGTGAAGGAATTTAAGAAAAAATTAATGGAATAAGTTCTTACCATAAAGCTGCAAATAACAACTAGAAGAATAAAAATTTTCGGAATGTTTTATTGAACTTTTTTCAACAATAACAACAATATTAAGAGATTTGCATCGGGAATCAATTTTCAAAACATTTTTAATACCAAAAAGAAGACATGTATTGTACAAGGAGTTTGAAATATGTATTTTTGTAGAAAAAATGTTGGAACAACTCAAATTAGACAAATCTAAGAATCTGGGCTAGAAAAACTGCTTCTAAGTTTATTGTATAAGGTAAACAGCTGTATTTTCGACTAATTTTTCACACCTCTGACTAAAACACATCTTACTTTGATATTCCTTTATTACATCATTGGTTTCGATCGGTTTAAACAAATTTTTAGATAAAATTTTTAATTTTTTATTCAGTTTGTTTCTATTTTGATCTTTTTAGTGTACATAATCCAGTCCGTAAACAAGCTATAATATAAACTTATGGAGAAGAATATTATGGAAAAGAATATTATCCTATTATAGACACGAATCAACAAATTATTATGGACATGTTTACAGAACTTCTACACCTTTGAAGATAGAAAGCTGAAATTTTATACGAACATGCAAATTTTTGATACCATTTTTCTTCTACATCGTACCTTACAGGAGTCTGAAATTTTAGCAGCTCTTAGATATTCATAAATATTTTATTTCGTTAGAAGAACATTTTTTCCCGTCTCCATCCCTTCTCAACTTATCGCATCTTGAAATTTGTAAAATTTGAATTTTTGACGCCTTATATTTTAAAAACCACAAGCTTTTTTAAATTTCTATAAACGCAAAAAACCAACGGTAAATTCCATGACACTAAAAAGTATCTTTATTTTTCTTAGCTCATGCAATTAACCATTAAAATTGAGCATTATGTTAACCCCTCTTTACACACTTACAATATGGTTTGGCCCAACTTTATTATTGTATATATTTTAAAATTGCATTTTCTAATAATTTGCTAACATACTTAGTTTCTCTCTATATAGTTTCTATATAGTTGCTAGTTACTTAGTTTCTCTAACAAGAAAATGAGTATTAAGTGAATGTACCTAAAGCGGTCTTAAATGTTTTTAATCATTTTTCTAACTCTGAAGAAAAACCATAGAACCACAATAATAAAAAATATATTTTTTCCTAAATTTTAGGTGAAATTACAACATTCTCTGAAAAAATTGAACTATTCATGCTCCACAAAAACTAAATAATAAATTCAAAATTATATCGGAAGCGCTGTGGACTCGAAAATCAACTTAATTGTAAAAAAATAATTTAAAAACCTATTTAATTTTGATTTGTAACTTAATGTAAATTTTTTTAGAAGCAAATTATATGCATGGGACCGAATTATTGCCGTTTACCTCAATATAATTGGAACAAACGATGAAAATATTCAAATATCAACAATAAAATTGATAATTTTGAAACGTATTCATTCATCATTTCATTCTCTCAAATAAATTCCAAACTTCATAATGTTGCAAAATGTAAAAACAAACTAGTTTTATAAAATTTCTCAATGAAACCTTAAAACTTTACATTAATAAGCGTAAATGCATAATATGTAGGGTATTTCTGACAAATTTATATTTTAAAAACTTTAAAATCATTATGATCATTAAAATTGTAATGATTTTTTCATTTAATTTTGTTTATTTAATTTATACTAAAGATGAAAATTACAGTACAACTTTGTACTGTAATTTCTTGCTTTTCTGGGCCCCTAGAGAGAGGCAAAACACTAATTCTTGCTTTTTTTCTGTTAATAGTGTTAATATAATTTTGATTTAATAAAAATATTTCACCTATTTTCTTATTTTTATGTTTAAATAGAATGTAGGCAAAATTTGCGTTCGAACTCATTCACTACAATACAACCGAAACTTTAAATAGCAAACCCAAATTTCATTAAATTTCATTAAAAAAAAAAAAATTATTGCATACAAAAAAAAAATTTTTTTTTCAAAATGTAAAAATTTGGATTTGAACTGAGGTCCCCATATTTCATATTATGAGGCAAAATTTTAAAATTCTTAAAGATTAAGACCTAAATCCGGACATAGGGTGGACAAGACACTGTTCCTAGCCTTGGGAATGATATTGCGGTTTCAAGGGAATATACATGGAAAACGTTTCAACAACTTAATCTAACCTAACACATAAACTAAACCTAATATTGATTCCCATTACACACCCCAAACTAAACCCTACCCGACTTGAATATAAACAAAATCTATAATTTAATCGCGCAATTTTAGTATAAATATATTCAACAAAATTTTTATTTTTAAATATAAATGAGGATATTTTTTTTTTTTCATAAAAATTAAAAATTGCTTTTCAATTCAAAATCAGAATGAACATCATAAGTCAAAATTATAATTTCAATCAAAAATATTGTACATATTATAAAAATAATCAGAATTGAATCAAAATTTTAAAATTAATAACAAAATAGCTAAAATTACACTAATTAATGTGAAGAAATTTAAGAAAAAATTAATGGAATAAGTTCTTACCATAAAGCTGCAAATAACAACTAGAAGAATGAAAATTTTCGGAATGTTTTATTGAACTTTTTTCAACAATAACAACAATATTAAGAGATTTGCATCGGGAATCAATTTTCAAAACATTTTTAATACCAAAAAGAAGACATGTATTGTACAAGGAGTTTGAAATATGTATTTTTGTAGAAAAAATGTTGGAACAACTCAAATTAGACAAATCTAAGAATCTGGACTAGAAAAACTGCTTCTAAGTTTATTGTATAAGATAAAGTATAAGATAAACAGCTGTATTTTCGACTAATTTTTCACACCTCTGACTAAAACACATCTTACTTTGATATTCCTTTATTACATCATTGGTTTCGATCGGTTTAAACAAATTTTTAGATAAAATTTTTAATTTTTTATTCAGTTTGTTTCTATTTTGATCTTTTTAGTGTACATAATTCAGTCCGTAAACAAGCTATAATATAAACTTATGAAGAAGAATATTATGGAAAAGAATATTATCCTATTATAGACACGAATCAACAAATTATTATGGACATGTTTACAGAACTTCTACACCTTTGAAGATAGAAAGCTGAAATTTTATACGAACATGCAAATTTTTGATACCATTTTTCTTCTACATCGTACCTTACAGGAGTCTGAAATTTTAGCAGCTCTTAGATATTCATAAATATTTTATTTCGTTAGAAGAACATTTTTTCCCGTCTCCATCCCTTCTCAACTTATCGCATCTTGAAATTTGTAAAATTTGAATTTTTGACGCCTTATATTTTAAAAACCACAAGCTTTTTTAAATTTCTATAAACGCAAAAAACCAACGGTAAATTCCATGACACTAAAAAGTATCTTTATTTTTCTTAGCTCATGCAATTAACCATTAAAATTGAGCATTATGTTAACCCCTCTTTACACACTTACAATATGGTTTGGCCCAACTTTATTATTGTATATATTTTAAAATTGCATTTTCTAATAATTTGCTAACATACTTAGTTTCTCTCTATATCTGTGACTTCAAAAATGCAGTACAAAAAGTTTTAAAACAGTTTTAATACAGTTTTACTACCGCCGCAAAGCTTTTAATACCACTGCGTTGTATTAAAAATACGAAAGCTTTTACTACCTTTTTGAACATGAATTTGACGATCTATAAACTTTTTGACGTTTAGTAATTTTCAAAAACAGTTTTCTAAAAACAATAATATTATAAAATTAATCTTTTCAGAGTAAAATTAAAAATAAATGAATAATGAATTTTTTAAATTTATTGGATTGCAATAGCTTTAATCAAAACAGCAATTTAATAGAAATTAAAAAAAATTTAAACAAAAGAAGAAAAAAGAGATGTGCTCTCCTTTGTAATATTGTAAAACCAAACAAACTAACAAGGAAAATTCCAAAAATATTACTTTTGCTTTTACATAATGAACGTTACCAAAGTTTAAAAAAAAATAGCTCATTATACTAAATTTTAGAAAAAAACTGGACGGCTTACAATTTTCTGTCAAAAATTAGCTTTTGTTTATTTATTATTTAACACTGGTAACATATTTATGACATGTATATAAAATGCAGCCTAAATTTTTTCGCTACTCTCTCTGCTTTTATTTTACGTATCCACTACATTTATTTTACATTTTTGAATATGATACAACGTCAAGAGCTTTTATAATACATTTTTGAATATGATACATTGTAGCAAATACGTTTTTACTGCATTTTTGAAGTCACAATATAGTTTCTATATAGTTGCTAGTTACTTAGTTTCTCTAACAAGAAAATGAGTATTAAGTGAATGTACCTAAAGCGGTCTTAAATGTTTTTAATCATTTTTCTAACTCTGAAGAAAAACCATAGAACCACAATAATAAAAAATATATTTTTTCTTAAATTTTAGGTGAAATTACAACATTCTCTGAAAAAATTGAACTATTCATGCTCCACAAAAACTAAATAATAAATTCAAAATTATATCGGAAGCGCTGTGGACTCCAAAATCAACTTAATTGTAAAAAAATAATTTAAAAACCTATTTAATTTTGATTTGTAACTTAATGTAAATTTTTTTTGAAGCAAATTATATGCATGGGACCGAATTATTGCCGTTTACCTCAATATAATTGGAACAAACGATGAAAATATTCAAATATCAACAATAAAATTGATAATTTTGAAACGTATTCATTCATCATTTCATTGTCTCAAATAAATTCCAAACTTCATAATGTTGCAAAATGTAAAAACAAACTAGTTTTATAAAATTTCTCAATGAAACCTTAAAACTTTACATTAATAAGCGTAAATGCATAATATGTAGGGTATTTCTGACAAATTTATATTTTAAAAACTTTAAAATCATTATGATCATTAAAATTGTAATGATTTTTCCATTTAATTTTGTTTATTTAATTTATACTAAAGATGAAAATTACAGTACAACTTTGTACTGTAATTTCTTGCTTTTCTGGGCCCCTAGAGAGAGGCAAAACACTAATTCTTGCTTTTTTTCTGTTAATAGTGTTAATATAATTTTGATTTAATAAAAATATTTCACCTATTTTCTTATTTTTATGTTTAAATAGAATGTAGGCAAAATTTGGGTTCGAACTCATTCACTACAATACAACCGAAACTTTAAATAGCAAACCCAAATTTCATTAAATTTCATTAAAAAAAAAAAAATTATTGCATACAAAAAAAAAATTTTTTTTTCAAAATGTAAAAATTTGGATTTGAACTGAGGTCCCCATATTTCATATTATAAGGCAAAATTTTAAAATTCTTAAAGATTAAGATCTAAATCCGGACATAGGGTGGACAAGACACTGTTCCTAGCCTTGGGAATGATATTGCGGTTTCAAGGGAATATACATGGAAAACGTTTCAACAACTTAATCTAACCTAACACATAAACTAAACCTAATATTGATTCCCATTACACACCCCAAACCAAACCCTACCCGACTTGAATATAAACAAAATCTATAATTTAATCGCGCAATTTTAGTATAAATATATTCAACAAAATTTTTATTTTTATACCCTGCACTTCGTGAAGGGTATATTAACTTTGGTATGGAGTTTGTAACTACTTGAAGGAGTCATCTGCGGTATGAACATATATATATATTCTTGCTCAGCGTAAAATTCTGCGTCGATTTAGACATGTCCGTCTGTCCGTCCGTCCGTCCGTCCGTCCGTCCGTCCGTCCGTCCGTTCGCACGATAACTCAAAAACGAATAATGCAATCGACACCAAACTTTCACGAGTTTTTTCTTTTGTGCCAAGGACGAGCCCTATTGTTATTGGACTAATTCGGACAACGGGTTCGGGTAGCTGCCATACAACTAAAAGAGTTTATTTTAAATATTTCAAAAACTAATAAAGCTATAAATATAAAACTTTGTACACATGTGTCCAATTATATTCTACACATGCTCTAAAAATTATAATGGGATAGCTGCACCGGTTCGGGTGGCTGCCATACAACTCCAACAGCAAATTTTTTATATTCGGCAAAATAATAAAGTCAGATTCATGAAACTTGGCAGTCATGTGTCCAATTACAGGTCAAATATACTTCTGAAGTTTTAGAGGAATTGCTTTACAGGTTCGGGTACCTGCCATACAACTCCAGAAGCTAATTTTAAATATTTGGAAAAATAATAAAGTCAGATTCATGAAACTTGGCAGTTGGATGTCCGATTATAGATCAGATATATTTGTGAAGTTTTAGAGGAATTGCTTGACAGGTTCGGGTACCTGCTATACAACTCCAGAAGCTAATTTTAAATATTTGGAAAAATAATAAAGTCAGATTCATGAAACTTGGCAGTTGTGTGTCCAATTATAGGTCAGACATATTTCTAAAGTTTTAATGGGATTGCTTGACAGGTTCGAGTAGCTCCCATACAAGTCTTAAAGCTTATTCTTAATATTTGGAAATATAATAAAGTCAGATCCATGAAACTTGGCAGTTGTGTGTCCGATTATAGATCATATATATTTGTGAAGTTTTAGTGGAATTGCTTGACAGGTTCGGGGACTTGCCAAACAACTCCAAAAGCATATTTTAAATATTTGGAAAAATAATAAAGTCAGATTCATGATACTTGGCAGTTGTGTGTCCGATTGTAGATCAGATATATTTGTGAAGTTTTGATGGAAATGTTTGACAGGTTCAGGTACTTGCCATACAACTCCAAAAGCTAATTTTAAATATTTGGAAAAATTATAAAGTCAGATTCATGAAACTTGGCAGTCGGATGTCCAATTATAGGTCAGACATATCCGTGAAGTTTCTATAGAATGACTTCACAGGTTCGAGTAATTGCTACACAATAACGAAAGGTGCAGGGTATTATTCAATCGGTTTATACCGACTGAAACGTTTTTACTTGTTTTTAAATATAAATGAGGATATTTTTTTTTTTCATAAAAATTAAAAATTGCTTTTCAATTCAAAATCAGAATGAACATCATAAGTCAAAATTATAATTTCAATCAAAAATATTGTACATATTATAAAAATAATCAGAATTGAATCAAAATTTTAAAATTAATAACAAAACAGCTAAAATTACACTAATTAATGTGAAGAAATTTAAGAAAAAATTAATGGAATAAGTTCTTACCATAAAGCTGCAAATAACAACTAGAAGAATGAAAATTTTCGGAATGTTTTACTGAACTTTTTTCAACAATAACAACAATATTAAGAGATTTGCATCGGGAATCAATTTTCAAAACATTTTTAATACCAAAAAGAAGACATGTATTGTACAAGGAGTTTGAAATATGTATTCTTGTAGAAAAAATGTTGGAACAACTCAAATTAGACAAATCTAAGAATCTGGACTAGAAAAACTGCTTCTAAGTTTATTGTATAAGGTAAACAGCTGTATTTTCGACTAATTTTTTCACACCTCTGACTAAAACACATCTTACTTTGATATTCCTTTATTACATCATTGGTTTCGATCGGTTTAAACAAATTTTTAGATAAAATTTTTAATTTTTTATTCAGTTTGTTTCTATTTTGATCTTTTTAGTGTACATAATTCAGTCCGTAAACAAGCTATAATATAAACTTATGGAGAAGAATATTATGGAAAAGAATATTATCCTATTATAGACACGAATCAACAAATTATTATGGACATGTTTACAGAACTTCTACACCTTTGAAGATAGAAAGCTGAAATTTTATACGAACATGCAAATTTTTGATACCATTTTTCTTCTACATCGTACCTTACAGGAGTCTGAAATTTTAGCAGCTCTTAGATATTCATAAATATTTTATTTCGTTAGAAGAACATTTTTTCCCGTCTCCATCCCTTCTCAACTTATCGCATCTTGAAATTTGTAAAATTTGAATTTTTGACGCCTTATATTTTAAAAACCACAAGCTTTTTTAAATTTCTATAAACGCAAAAAACCAACGGTAAATTCCATGACACTAAAAAGTATCTTTATTTTTCTTAGCTCATGCAATTAACCATTAAAATTGAGCATTATGTTAACCCCTCTTTACACACTTACAATATGGTTTGGCCCAACTTTATTATTGTATATATTTTAAAATTGCATTTTCTAATAATTTGCTAACATACTTAGTTTCTCTCTATATAGTTTCTATATAGTTGCTAGTTACTTAGTTTCTCTAACAAGAAAATGAGTATTAAGTGAATGTACCTAAAGCGGTCTTAAATGTTTTTAATCATTTTTCTAACTCTGAAGAAAAACCATAGAACCACAATAATAAAAAATATATTTTTTCTTAAATTTTAGGTGAAATTACAACATTCTCTGAAAAAATTGAACTATTCATGCTCCACAAAAACTAAATAATAAATTCAAAATTATATCGGAAGCGCTGTAGACTCGAAAATCAACTTAATTGTAAAAAAATAATTTAAAAACCTATTTAATTTTGATTTGTAACTTAATGTAAATTTTTTTAGAAGCAAATTATATGCATGGGACCGAATTATTGCCGTTTTACCTCAATATAATTGGAACAAACGATGAAAATATTCAAATATCAACAATAAAATTGATAATTTTGAAACGTATTCATTCATCATTTCATTGTCTCAAATAAATTCCAAACTTCATAATGTTGCAAAATGTAAAAACAAACTAGTTTTATAAAATTTCTCAATGAAACCTTAAAACTTTACATTAATAAGCGTAAATGCATAATATGTAGGGTATTTCTGACAAATTTATATTTTAAAAACTTTAAAATCATTATGATCATTAAAATTGTAATGATTTTTTCATTTAATTTTGTTTATTTAATTTATACTAAAGATGAAAATTACAGTACAACTTTGTACTGTAATTTCTTGCTTTTCTGGGCCCCTAGAGAGAGGCAAAACACTAATTCTTGCTTTTTTTCTGTTAATAGTGTTAATATTATTTTGATTTAATAAAAATATTTCACCTATTTTCTTATTTTTATGTTTAAATAGAATGTAGGCAAAATTTGCGTTCGAACTCATTCACTACAATACAACCGAAACTTTAAATAGCAAACCCAAATTTCATTAAATTTCATTAAAAAAAAAAAAATTATTGCATACAAAAAAAAAATTTTTTTTTCAAAATGTAAAAATTTGGATTTGAACTGAGGTCCCCATATTTCATATTATAAGGCAAAATTTTAAAATTCTTAAAGATTAAGACCTAAATCCGGACATAGGGTGGACAAGACACTGTTCCTAGCCTTGGGAATGATATTGCGGTTTCAAGGGAATATACATGGAAAACGTTTCAACAACTTAATCTAACCTAACACATAAACTAAACCTAATATTGATTCCCATTACACACCCCAAACTAAACCCTACCCGACTTGAATATAAACAAAATCTATAATTTAATCGCGCAATTTTAGTATAAATATATTCAACAAAATTTTTATTTTTAAATATAAATGAGGATATTTTTTTTTTTTCATAAAAATTAAAAATTGCTTTTCAATTCAAAATCAGAATGAACATCATAAGTCAAAATTATAATTTCAATCAAAAATATTGTACATATTATAAAAATAATCAGAATTGAATCAAAATTTTAAATTAATAACAAAATAGCTAAAATTACACTAATTAATGTGAAGAAATTTAAGAAAAAATTAATGGAATAAGTTCTTACCATAAAGCTGCAAATAACAACTAGAAGAATGAAAATTTTCGGAATGTTTTACTGAACTTTTTTCAACAATAACAACAATATTAAGAGATTTGCATCGGGAATCAATTTTCAAAACATTTTTAATACCAAAAAGAAGACATGTATTGTACAAGGAGTTTGAAATGTGTATTTTTGTAGAAAAAATGTTGGAACAACTCAAATTAGATAAATCTAAGAATCTGGACTAGAAAAACTGCTTCTAAGTTTATTGTATAAGGTAAACAGCTGTATTTTCGACTAATTTTTCACACCTCTGACTAAAACACATCTTACTTTGATATTCCTTTATTACATCATTGGTTTCGATCGGTTTAAACAAATTTTTAGATAAAATTTTTAATTTTTTATTCAGTTTGTTTCTATTTTGATCTTTTTAGTGTACATAATTCAGTCCGTAAACAAGCTATAATATAAACTTATGGAGAAGAATATTATGGAAAAGAATATTATCCTATTATAGACACGAATCAACAAATTATTATGGACATGTTTACAGAACTTCTACACCTTTGAAGATAGAAAGCTGAAATTTTATACGAACATGCAAATTTTTGATACCATTTTTCTTCTACATCGTACCTTACAGGAGTCTGAAATTTTAGCAGCTCTTAGATATTCATAAATATTTTATTTCGTTAGAAGAACATTTTTTCCCGTCTCCATCCCTTCTCAACTTATCGCATCTTGAAATTTGTAAAATTTGAATTTTTGACGCCTTATATTTTAAAAACCACAAGCTTTTTTAAATTTCTATAAACGCAAAAAACCAACGGTAAATTCCATGACACTAAAAAGTATCTTTATTTTTCTTAGCTCATGCAATTAACCATTAAAATTGAGCATTATGTTAACCCCTCTTTACACACTTACAATATGGTTTGGCCCAACTTTATTATTGTATATATTTTAAAATTGCATTTTCTAATAATTTGCTAACATACTTAGTTTCTCTCTATATAGTTTCTATATAGTTGCTAGTTACTTAGTTTCTCTAACAAGAAAATGAGTATTAAGTGAATGTACCTAAAGCGGTCTTAAATGTTTTTAATCATTTTTCTAACTCTGAAGAAAAACCATAGAACCACAATAATAAAAAATATATTTTTTCTTAAATTTTAGGTGAAATTACAACATTCTTTGAAAAAATTGAACTATTCATGCTCCACAAAAACTAAATAATAAATTCAAAATTATATCGGAAGCGCTGTGGACTCGAAAATCAACTTAATTGTAAAAAAATAATTTAAAAACCTATTTAATTTTGATTTGTAACTTAATGTAAATTTTTTTAGAAGCAAATTATATGCATGGGACCGAATTATTGCCGTTTACCTCAATATAATTGGAACAAACGATGAAAATATTCAAATATCAACAATAAAATTGATAATTTTGAAACGTATTCATTCATCATTTCATTGTCTCAAATAAATTCCAAACTTCATAATGTTGCAAAATGTAAAAACAAACTAGTTTTATAAAATTTCTCAATGAAACCTTAAAACTTTACATTAATAAGCGTAAATGCATAATATGTAGGGTATTTCTGACAAATTTATATTTTAAAAACTTTAAAATCATTATGATCATTAAAATTGTAATGATTTTTTCATTTAATTTTGTTTATTTAATTTATACTAAAGATGAAAATTACAGTACAACTTTGTACTGTAATTTCTTGCTTTTCTGGGCCCCTAGAGAGAGGCAAAACACTAATTCTTGCTTTTTTTCTGTTAATAGTGTTAATATAATTTTGATTTAATAAAAATATTTCACCTATTTTCTTATTTTTATGTTTAAATAGAATGTAGGCAAAATTTGCGTTCGAACTCATTCACTACAATACAACCGAAACTTTAAATAGCAAACCCAAATTTCATTAAATTTCATTAAAAAAAAAAAAATTATTGCATACAAAAAAAAAATTTTTTTTTCAAAATGTAAAAATTTGGATTTGAACTGAGGTCCCCATATTTCATATTATAAGGCAAAATTTTAAAATTCTTAAAGATTAAGACCTAAATCCGGACATAGGGTGGACAAGACACTGTTCCTAGCCTTGGGAATGATATTGCGGTTTCAAGGGAATATACATGGAAAACGTTTCAACAACTTAATCTAACCTAACACATAAACTAAACCTAATATTGATTCCCATTACACACCCCAAACTAAACCCTACCCGACTTGAATATAAACAAAATCTATAATTTAATCGCGCAATTTTAGTATAAATATATTCAACAAAATTTTTATTTTTAAATATAAATGAGGATATTTTTTTTTTTCATAAAAATTAAAAATTGCTTTTCAATTCAAAATCAGAATGAACATCATAAGTCAAAATTATAATTTCAATCAAAAATATTGTACATATTATAAAAATAATCAGAATTGAATCAAAATTTTAAAATTAATAACAAAATAGCTAAAATTACACTAATTAATGTGAAGAAATTTAAGAAAAAATTAATGGAATAAGTTCTTACCATAAAGCTGCAAATAACAACTAGAAGAATGAAAATTTTCGGAATGTTTTACTGAACTTTTTTCAACAATAACAACAATATTAAGAGATTTGCATCGGGAATCAATTTTCAAAACATTTTTAATACCAAAAAGAAGACATGTATTGTACAAGGAGTTTGAAATATGTATTTTTGTAGAAAAAATGTTGGAACAACTCAAATTAGACAAATCTAAGAATCTGGACTAGAAAAACTGCTTCTAAGTTTATTGTATAAGGTAAACAGCTGTATTTTCGACTAATTTTTCACACCTCTGACTAAAACACATCTTACTTTGATATTCCTTTATTACATCATTGGTTTCGATCGGTTTAAACAAATTTTTAGATAAAATTTTTAATTTTTAATTCAGTTTGTTTCTATTTTGATCTTTTTAGTGTACATAATTCAGTCCGTAAACAAGCTATAATATAAACTTATGGAGAAGAATATTATGGAAAAGAATATTATCCTATTATAGACACGAATCAACAAATTATTATGGACATGTTTACAGAACTTCTACACCTTTGAAGATAGAAAGCTGAAATTTTATACGAATATGCAAATTTTTGATACCATTTTTCTTCTACATCGTACCTTACAGGAGTCTGAAATTTTAGCAGCTCTTAGATATTCATAAATATTTTATTTCGTTAGAAGAACATTTTTTCCCGTCTCCATCCCTTCTCAACTTATCGCATCTTGAAATTTGTAAAATTTGAATTTTTGACGCCTTATATTTTAAAAACCACAAGCTTTTTTAAATTTCTATAAACGCAAAAAACCAACGGTAAATTCCATGACACTAAAAAGTATCTTTATTTTTCTTAGCTCATGCAATTAACCATTAAAATTGAGCATTATGTTAACCCCTCTTTACACACTTACAATATGGTTTGGCCCAACTTTATTATTGTATATATTTTAAAATTGCATTTTCTAATAATTTGCTAACATACTTAGTTTCTCTCTATATAGTTTCTATATAGTTGCTAGTTACTTAGTTTCTCTAACAAGAAAATGAGTATTAAGTGAATGTACCTAAAGCGGTCTTAAATGTTTTTAATCATTTTTCTAACTCTGAAGAAAAACCATAGAACCACAATAATAAAAAATATATTTTTTCTTAAATTTTAGGTGAAATTACAACATTCTCTGAAAAAATTGAACTATTCATGCTCCACAAAAACTAAATAATAAATTCAAAATTATATCGGAAGCGCTGTGGACTCGAAAATCAACTTAATTGTAAAAAAATAATTTAAAAACCTATTTAATTTTGATTTGTAACTTAATGTAAATTTTTTTAGAAGCAAATTATATGCATGGGACCGAATTATTGCCGTTTACCTCAATATAATTGGAACAAACGATGAAAATATTCAAATATCAACAATAAAATTGATAATTTTGAAACGTATTCATTCATCATTTCATTGTCTCAAATAAATTCCAAACTTCATAATGTTGCAAAATGTAAAAACAAACTAGTTTTATAAAATTTCTCAATGAAACCTTAAAACTTTACATTAATAAGCGTAAATGCATAATATGTAGGGTATTTCTGACAAATTTATATTTTAAAAACTTTAAAATCATTATGATCATTAAAATTGTAATGATTTTTTCATTTAATTTTGTTTATTTAATTTATACTAAAGATGAAAATTACAGTACAACTTTGTACTGTAATTTCTTGCTTTTCTGGGCCCCTAGAGAGAGGCAAAACACTAATTCTTGCTTTTTTTCAGTTAATAGTGTTAATATAATTTTGATTTAATAAAAATATTTCACCTATTTTCTTATTTTTATGTTTAAATAGAATGTAGGCAAAATTTGGGTTCGAACTCATTCACTACAATACAACCGAAACTTTAAATAGCAAACCCAAATTTCATTAAATTTCATTAAAAAAAAAAAAATTATTGCATACAAAAAAAAAATTTTTTTTTCAAAATGTAAAAATTTGGATTTGAACTGAGGTCCCCATATTTCATATTATAAGGCAAAATTTTAAAATTCTTAAAGATTAAGACCTAAATCCGGACATAGGGTGGACAAGACACTGTTCCTAGCCTTGGGAATGATATTGCGGTTTCAAGGTATATACATGGAAAACGTTTCAACAACTTAATCTAACCTAACACATAAACTAAACCTAATATTGATTCCCATTACACACCCCAAACTAAACCCTACCCGACTTGAATATAAACAAAATCTATAATTTAATCGCGCAATTTTAGTATAAATATATTCAACAAAATTTTTATTTTTAAATATTAATGAGGATATTTTTTTTTTTCATAAAAATTAAAAATTGCTTTTCAATTCAAAATCAGAATGAACATCATAAGTCAAAATTATAATTTCAATCAAAAATATTGTACATATTATAAAAATAATCAGAATTGAATCAAAATTTTAAAATTAATAACAAAATAGCTAAAATTACACTAATTAATGTGAAGAAATTTAAGAAAAAATTAATGGAATAAGTTCTTACCATAAAGCTGCAAATAACAACTAGAAGAATGAAAATTTTCGGAATGTTTTACTGAACTTTTTTCAACAATAACAGCAATATTAAGAGATTTGCATCGGGAATCAATTTTCAAAACATTTTTAATACCAAAAAGAAGACATGTAGTGTACAAGGAGTTTGAAATATGTATTTTTGTAGAAAAAATGTTGGAACAACTCAAATTAGACAAATCTAAGAATCTGGACTAGAAAAACTGCTTCTAAGTTTATTGTATAAGGTAAACAGCTGTATTTTCGACTAATTTTTCACACCTCTGACTAAAACACATCTTACTTTGATATTCCTTTATTACATCATTGGTTTCGATCGGTTTAAACAAATTTTTAGATAAAATTTTTAATTTTTTATTCAGTTTGTTTCTATTTTGATCTTTTTAGTGTACATAATTCAGTCCGTAAACAAGCTATAATATAAACTTATGGAGAAGAATATTATGGAAAAGAATATTATCCTATTATAGACACGAATCACCAAATTATTATGGACATGTTTACAGAACTTCTACACCTTTGAAGATAGAAAGCTGAAATTTTATACGAACATGCAAATTTTTGATACCATTTTTCTTCTACATCGTACCTTACAGGAGTCTGAAATTTTAGCAGCTCTTAGATATTCATAAATATTTTATTTCGTTAGAAGAACATTTTTTCCCGTCTTCATCCCTTCTCAACTTATCGCATCTTGAAATTTGTAAAATTTGAATTTTTGACGCCTTATATTTTAAAAACCACAAGCTTTTTTAAATTTCTATAAACGCAAAAAACCAACGGTAAATTCCATGACACTAAAAAGTATCTTTATTTTTCTTAGCTCATGCAATTAACCATTAAAATTGAGCATTATGTTAACCCCTCTTTACACACTTACAATATGGTGTGGCCCAACTTTATTATTGTATATATTTTAAAATTGCATTTTCTAATAATTTGCTAACATACTTAGTTTCTCTCTATATAGTTTCTATATAGTTGCTAGTTACTTAGTTTCTCTAACAAGAAAATGAGTATTAAGTGAATGTACCTAAAGCGGTCTTAAATGTTTTTAATCATTTTTCTAACTCTGAAGAAAAACCATAGAACCACAATAATAAAAAATATATTTTTTCTTAAATTTTAGGTGAAATTACAACATTCTCTGAAAAAATTGAACTATTCATGCTCCACAAAAACTAAATAATAAATTCAAAATTATATCGGAAGCGCTGTGGACTCGAAAATCAACTTAATTGTAAAAAAATAATTTAAAAACCTATTTAATTTTGATTTGTAACTTAATGTAAATTTTTTTAGAAGCAAATTATATGCATGGGACCGAATTATTGCCGTTTACCTCAATATAATTGGAACAAACGATGAAAATATTCAAATATCAACAATAAAATTGATAATTTTGAAACGTATTCATTCATCATTTCATTGTCTCAAATAAATTCCAAACTTCATAATGTTGCAAAATGTAAAAACAAACTAGTTTTATAAAATTTCTCAATGAAACCTTAAAACTTTACATTAATAAGCGAAAATGCATAATATGTAGGGTATTTCTGACAAATTTATATTTTAAAAACTTTAAAATCATTATGATCATTAAAATTGTAATGATTTTTTCATTTAATTTTGTTTATTTAATTTATACTAAAGATGAAAATTACAGTACAACTTTGTACTGTAATTTCTTGCTTTTCTGGGCCCCTAGAGAGAGGCAAAACACTAATTCTTGCTTTTTTTCTGTTAATAGTGTTAATATAATTTTGATTTAATAAAAATATTTCACCTATTTTCTTATTTTTATGTTTAAATAGAATGTAGGCAAAATTTGCGTTCGAACTCATTCACTACAATACAACCGAAACTTTAAATAGCAAACCCAAATTTCATTAAATTTCATTAAAAAAAAAAAAATTATTGCATACAAAAAAAAAATTTTTTTTTCAAAATGTAAAAATTTGGATTTGAACTGAGGTCCCCATATTTCATATTATAAGGCAAAATTTTAAAATTCTTAAAGATTAAGACCTAAATCCGGACATAGGGTGGACAAGACACTGTTCCTAGCCTTGGGAATGATATTGCGGTTTCAAGGGAATATACATGGAAAACGTTTCAACAACTTAATCTAAACTAACACATAAACTAAACCTAATATTGATTCCCATTACACACCCCAAACTAAACCCTACCCGACTTGAATATAAACAAAATCTATAATTTAATCGCGCAATTTTAGTATAAATATATTCAACAAAATTTTTATTTTTAAATATAAATGAGGATATTTTTTTTTTTGCATAAAAATTAAAAATTGCTTTTCAATTCAAAATCAGAATGAACATCATAAGTCAAAATTATAATTTCAATCAAAAATATTGTACATATTATAAAAATAATCAGAATTGAATCAAAATTTTAAAATTAATAACAAAATAGCTAAAATTACACTAATTAATGTGAAGAAATTTAAGAAAAAATTAATGGAATAAGTTCTTACCATAAAGCTGCAAATAACAACTAGAAGAATGAAAATTTTCGGAATGTTTTACTGAACTTTTTTCAACAATAACAACAATATTAAGAGATTTGCATCGGGAATCAATTTTCAAAACATTTTTAATACCAAAAAGAAGACATGTATTGTACAAGGAGTTTGAAATATGTATTTTTGTAGGAAAAATGTTGGAACAACTCAAATTAGACAAATCTAAGAATCTGGACTAGAAAAACTGCTTCTAAGTTTATTGTATAAGGTAAACAGCTGTATTTTCGACTAATTTTTCACACCTCTGACTAAAACACATCTTACTTTGATATTCCTTTATTACATCATTGGTTTCGATCGGTTTAAACAAATTTTTAGATAAAATTTTTAATTTTTTATTCAGTTTGTTTCTATTTTGATCTTTTTAGTGTACATAATTCAGTCCGTAAACAAGCTATAATATAAACTTATGGAGAAGAATATTATGGAAAAGAATATTATCCTATTATAGACACGAATCAACAAATTATTATGGACATGTTTACAGAACTTCTACACCTTTGAAGATAAAAAGCTGAAATTTTATACGAACATGCAAATTTTTGATACCATTTTTCTTCTACATCGTACCTTACAGGAGTCTGAAATTTTAGCAGCTCTTAGATATTCATAAATATTTTATTTCGTTAGAAGAACATTTTTTCCCGTCTCCATCCCTTCTCAACTTATCGCATCTTGAAATTTGTAAAATTTGAATTTTTGACGCCTTATATTTTAAAAACCACAAGCTTTTTTAAATTTCTATAAACGCAAAAAACCAACGGTAAATTCCATGACACTAAAAAGTATCTTTATTTTTCTTAGCTCATGCAATTAACCATTAAAATTGAGCATTATGTTAACCCCTCTTTACACACTTACAATATGGTTTGGCCCAACTTTATTATTGTATATATTTTAAAATTGCATTTTCTAATAATTTGCTAACATACTTAGTTTCTCTCTATATAGTTTCTATATAGTTGCTAGTTACTTAGTTTCTCTAACAAGAAAATGAGTATTAAGTGAATGTACCTAAAGCGGTCTTAAATGTTTTTAATCATTTTTCTAACTCTGAAGAAAAACCATAGAACCACAATAATAAAAAATATATTTTTTCTTAAATTTTAGGTGAAATTACAACATTCTCTGAAAAAATTGAACTATTCATGCTCCACAAAAACTAAATAATAAATTCAAAATTATATCGGAAGCGCTGTGGACTCGAAAATCAACTTAATTGTAAAAAAATAATTTAAAAACCTATTTAATTTTGATTTGTAACTTAATGTAAATTTTTTTAGAAGCAAATTATATGCATGGGACCGAATTATTGCCGTTTACCTCAATATAATTGGAACAAACGATGAAAATATTCAAATATCAACAATAAAATTGATAATTTTGAAACGTATTCATTCATCATTTCATTCTCTCAAATAAATTCCAAACTTCATAATGTTGCAAAATGTAAAAACAAACTAGTTTTATAAAATTTCTCAATGAAACCTTAAAACTTTACATTAATAAGCGTAAATGCATAATATGTAGGGTATTTCTGACAAATTTATATTTTAAAAACTTTAAAATCATTATGATCATTAAAATTGTAATGATTTTTTCATTTAATTTTGTTTATTTAATTTATACTAAAGATGAAAATTACAGTACAACTTTGTACTGTAATTTCTTGCTTTTCTGGGCCCCTAGAGAGAGGCAAAACACTAATTCTTGCTTTTTTTCTGTTAATAGTGTTAATATAATTTTGATTTAATAAAAATATTTCACCTATTTTCTTATTTTTATGTTTAAATAGAATGTAGGCAAAATTTGCGTTCGAACTCATTCACTACAATACAACCGAAACTTTAAATAGCAAACCCAAATTTCATTAAATTTCATTAAAAAAAAAAAAATTATTGCATACAAAAAAAAAATTTTTTTTTCAAAATGTAAAAATTTGGATTTGAACTGAGGTCCCCATATTTCATATTATAAGGCAAAATTTTAAAATTCTTAAAGATTAAGACCTAAATCCGGACATAGGGTGGACAAGACACTGTTCCTAGCCTTGGGAATGATATTGCGGTTTCAAGGGAATATACATGGAAAACGTTTCAACAACTTAATCTAAACTAACACATAAACTAAACCTAATATTGATTCCCATTACACACCCCAAACTAAACCCTACCCGACTTGAATATAAACAAAATCTATAATTTAATCGCGCAATTTTAGTATAAATATATTCAACAAAATTTTTATTTTTAAATATAAATGAGGATATTTTTTTTTTTGCATAAAAATTAAAAATTGCTTTTCAATTCAAAATCAGAATGAACATCATAAGTCAAAATTATAATTTCAATCAAAAATATTGTACATATTATAAAAATAATCAGAATTGAATCAAAATTTTAAAATTAATAACAAAATAGCTAAAATTACACTAATTAATGTGAAGAAATTTAAGAAAAAATTAATGGAATAAGTTCTTACCATAAAGCTGCAAATAACAACTAGAAGAATGAAAATTTTCGGAATGTTTTACTGAACTTTTTTCAACAATAACAACAATATTAAGAGATTTGCATCGGGAATCAATTTTCAAAATATTTTTAATACCAAAAAGAAGACATGTATTGTACAAGGAGTTTGAAATATGTATTTTTGTAGAAAAAATGTTGGAACAACTCAAATTAGACAAATCTAAGAATCTGGACTAGAAAAACTGCTTCTAAGTTTATTGTATAAGGTAAACAGCTGTATTTTCGACTAATTTTTCACACCTCTGACTAAAACACATCTTACTTTGAACAAATTATTATGGACATGTTTACAGAACTTCTACACCTTTGAAGATAGAAAGCTGAAATTTTATACGAACATGCAAATTTTTGATACCATTTTTCTTCTACATCGTACCTTACAGGAGTCTGAAATTTTAGCAGCTCTTAGATATTCATAAATATTTTATTTCGTTAGAAGAACATTTTTTCCCGTCTCCATCCCTTCTCAACTTATCGCATCTTGAAATTTGTAAAATTTGAATTTTTGACGCCTTATATTTTAAAAACCACAAGCTTTTTTAAATTTCTATAAACGCAAAAAACCAACGGTAAATTCCATGACACTAAAAAGTATCTTTATTTTTCTTAGCTCATGCAATTAACCATTAAAATTGAGCATTATGTTAACCCCTCTTTACACACTTACAATATGGTTTGGCCCAACTTTATTATTGTATATATTTTAAAATTGCATTTTCTAATAATTTGCTAACATACTTAGTTTCTCTCTATATAGTTTCTATATAGTTGCTAGTTACTTAGTTTCTCTAACAAGAAAATGAGTATTAAGTGAATGTACCTAAAGCGGTCTTAAATGTTTTTAATCATTTTTCTAACTCTGAAGAAAAACCATAGAACCACAATAATAAAAAATATATTTTTTCTTAAATTTTAGGTGAAATTACAACATTCTCTGAAAAAATTGAACTATTCATGCTCCACAAAAACTAAATAATAAATTCAAAATTATATCGGAAGCGCTGTGGACTCGAAAATCAACTTAATTGTAAAAAAATAATTTAAAAACCTATTTAATTTTGATTTGTAACTTAATGTAAATTTTTTTAGAAGCAAATTATATGCATGGGACCGAATTATTGCCGTTTACCTCAATATAATTGGAACAAACGATGAAAATATTCAAATATCAACAATAAAATTGATAATTTTGAAACGTATTCATTCATCATTTCATTGTCTCAAATAAATTCCAAACTTCATAATGTTGCAAAATGTAAAAACAAACTAGTTTTATAAAATTTCTCAATGAAACCTTAAAACTTTACATTAATAAGCGTAAATGCATAATATGTAGGGTATTTCTGACAAATTTATATTTTAAAAACTTTAAAATCATTATGATCATTAAAATTGTAATGATTTTTTCATTTAATTTTGTTTATTTAATTTATACTAAAGATGAAAATTACAGTACAACTTTGTACTGTAATTTCTTGCTTTTCTGGGCCCCTAGAGAGAGGCAAAACACTAATTCTTGCTTTTTTTCTGTTAATAGTGTTAATATAATTTTGATTTAATAAAAATATTTCACCTATTTTCTTATTTTTATGTTTAAATAGAATGTAGGCAAAATTTGCATTCGAACTCATTCACTACAATACAACCGAAACTTTAAATAGCAAACCCAAATTTCATTAAATTTCATTAAAAAAAAAAAAATTATTGCATACAAAAAAAAAATTTTTTTTTCAAAATGTAAAAATTTGGATTTGAACTGAGGTCCCCATATTTCATATTATAAGGCAAAATTTTAAAATTCTTAAAGATTAAGACCTAAATCCGGACATAGGGTGGACAAGACACTGTTCCTAGCCTTGGGAATAATATTGCGGTTTCAAGGGAATATACATGGAAAACGTTTCAACAACTTAATCTAACCTAACACATAAACTAAACCTAATATTGATTCCCATTACACACCCCAAACTAAACCCTACCCGACTTGAATATAAACAAAATCTATAATTTAATCGCGCAATTTTAGTATAAATATATTCAACAAAATTTTTATTTTTAAATATAAATGAGGATATTTTTTTTTTTTCATAAAAATTAAAAATTGCTTTTCAATTCAAAATCAGAATGAACATCATAAGTCAAAATTATAATTTCAATCAAAAATATTGTACATATTATAAAAATAATCAGAATTGAATCAAAATTTTAAAATTAATAACAAAATAGCTAAAATTACACTAATTAATGTGAAGAAATTTAAGAAAAAATTAATGGAATAAGTTCTTACCATAAAGCTGCAAATAACAACTAGAAGAATGAAAATTTTCGGAATGTTTTACTGAACTTTTTTCAACAATAACAACAATATTAAGAGATTTGCATCGGGAATCAATTTTCAAAACATTTTTAATACCAAAAAGAAGACATGTATTGTACAAGGAGTTTGAAATATGTATTTTTGTAGAAAAAATGTTGGAACAACTCAAATTAGACAAATCTAAGAATCTGGACTAGAAAAACTGCTTCTAAGTTTATTGTATAAGGTAAACAGCTGTATTTTCGACTAATTTTTCACACCTCTGACTAAAAAACATCTTACTTTGATATTCCTTTATTACATCATTGGTTTCGATCGGTTTAAAACAAATTTTTAGATAAAATTTTTAATTTTTTATTCAGTTTGTTTCTATTTTGATCTTTTTAGTGTACATAATTTAGTCCGTAAACAAGCTATAATATAAACTTATGGAGAAGAATATTATGGAAAAGAATATTATCCTATTATAGACACGAATCAACAAATTATTATGGACATGTTTACAGAACTTCTACACCTTTGAAGATAGAAAGCTGAAATTTTATACGAACATGCAAATTTTTGATACCATTTTTCTTCTACATCGTACCTTACAGGAGTCTGAAATTTTAGCAGCTCTTAGATATTCATAAATATTTTATTTCGTTAGAAGAACATTTTTTCCCGTCTCCATCCCTTCTCAACTTATCGCATCTTGAAATTTGTAAAATTTGAATTTTTGACGCCTTATATTTTAAAAACCACAAGCTTTTTTAAATTTCTATAAACGCAAAAAACCAACGGTAAATTCCATGACACTAAAAAGTATCTTTATTTTTCTTAGCTCATGCAATTAACCATTAAAATTGAGCATTATGTTAACCCCTCTTTACACACTTACAATATGGTTTGGCCCAACTTTATTATTGTATATATTTTAAAATTGCATTTTCTAATAATTTGCTAACATACTTAGTTTCTCTCTATATAGTTTCTATATAGTTGCTAGTTACTTAGTTTCTCTAACAAGAAAATGAGTATTAAGTGAATGTACCTAAAGCGGTCTTAAATGTTTTTAATCATTTTTCTAACTCTGAAGAAAAACCATAGAACCACAATAATAAAAAATATATTTTTTCTTAAATTTTAGGTGAAATTACAACATTCTCTGAAAAAATTGAACTATTCATGCTCCACAAAAACTAAATAATAAATTCAAAATTATATCGGAAGCGCTGTGGACTCGAAAATCAACTTAATTGTAAAAAAATAATTTAAAAAACCTATTTAATTTTGATTTGTAACTTAATGTAAATTTTTTTAGAAGCAAATTATATGCATGGGACCGAATTATTGCCGTTTACCTCAATATAATTGGAACAAACGATGAAAATATTCAAATATCAACAATAAAATTGATAATTTTGAAACGTATTCATTCATCATTTCATTGTCTCAAATAAATTCCAAACTTCATAATGTTGCAAAATGTAAAAACAAACTAGTTTTATAAAATTTCTCAATGAAACCTTAAAACTTTACATTAATAAGCGTAAATGCATAATATGTAGGGTATTTCTGATAAATTTATATTTCAAAAACTTTAAAATCATTATGATCATTAAAATTGTAATGATTTTTTCATTTAATTTTGTTTATTTAATTTTTACTAAAGATGAAAATTACAGTACAACTTTGTACTGTAATTTCTTGCTTTTCTGGGCCCCTAGAGAGAGGCAAAACACTAATTCTTGCTTTTTTTCTGTTAATAGTGTTAATATAATTTTGATTTAATAAAAATATTTCACCTATTTTCTTATTTTTATGTTTAAATAGAATGTAGGCAAAATTTGCGTTCGAACTCATTCACTACAATACAACCGAAACTTTAAATAGCAAACCCAAATTTCATTAAATTTCATTAAAAAAAAAAAAATTATTGCATACAAAAAAAAAATTTTTTTTTCAAAATGTAAAAATTTGGATTTGAACTGAGGTCCCCATATTTCATATTATAAGGCAAAATTTTAAAATTCTTAAAGATTAAGACCTAAATCCGGACATAGGGTGGACAAGACACTGTTCCTAGCCTTGGGAATGATATTGCGGTTTCAAGGGAATATACATGGAAAACGTTTCAACAACTTAATCTAACCTAACACATAAACTAAACCTAATATTGATTCCCATTACACACCCCAAACTAAACCCTACCCGACTTGAATATAAACAAAATCTATAATTTAATCGCGCAATTTTAGTATAAATATATTCAACAAAATTTTTATTTTTAAATATAAATGAGGATATTTTTTTTTTTTTCATAAAAATTAAAAATTGCTTTTCAATTCAAAATCAGAATGAACATCATAAGTCAAAATTATAATTTCAATCAAAAATATTGTACATATTATAAAAATAATCAGAATTGAATTAAAATTTTAAAATTAATAACAAAATAGCTAAAATTACACTAATTAATGTGAAGAAATTTAAGAAAAAATTAATGGAATAAGTTCTTACCATAAAGCTGCAAATAACAACTAGAAGAATGAAAATTTTCGGAATGTTTTACTGAACTTTTTTCAACAATAACAACAATATTAAGAGATTTGCATCGGGAATCAATTTTCAAAACATTTTTAATACCAAAAAGAAGACATGTATTGTACAAGGAGTTTGAAATATGTATTTTTGTAGAAAAAATGTTGGAACAACTCAAATTAGACAAATCTAAGAATCTGGACTAGAAAAACTGCTTCTAAGTTTATTGTATAAGGTAAACAGCTGTATTTTCGACTAATTTTTCACACCTCTGACTAAAACACATCTTACTTTGATATTCCTTTATTACATCATTGGTTTCGATCGGTTTAAACAAATTTTTAGATAAAATTTTTAATTTTTTTTTCAGTTTGTTTCTATTTTGATCTTTTTAGTGTACATAATTCAGTCCGTAAACAAGCTATAATATAAACTTATGGAGAAGAATATTATGGAAAAGAATATTATCCTATTATAGACACGAATCAACAAATTATTATGGACATGTTTACAGAACTTCTACACCTTTGAAGATAGAAAGCTGAAATTTTATACGAACATGCAAATTTTTGATACCATTTTTCTTCTACATCGTACCTTACAGGAGTCTGAAATTTTAGCAGCTTTTAGATATTCATAAATATTTTATTTCGTTAGAAGAACATTTTTTCCCGTCTCCATCCCTTCTCAACTTATCGCATCTTGAAATTTGTAAAATTTGAATTTTTGACGCCTTATATTTTAAAAACCACAAGCTTTTTTAAATTTCTATAAACGCAAAAAACCAACGGTAAATTCCATGACACTAAAAAGTATCTTTATTTTTCTTAGCTCATGCAATTAACCATTAAAATTGAGCATTATGTTAACCCCTCTTTACACACTTACAATATGGTTTGGCCCAACTTTATTATTGTATATATTTTAAAATTGCATTTTCTAATAATTTGCTAACATACTTAGTTTCTCTCTATATAGTTTCTATATAGTTGCTAGTTACTTAGTTTCTCTAACAAGAAAATGAGTATTAAGTGAATGTACCTAAAGCGGTCTTAAATGTTTTTAATCATTTTTCTAACTCTGAAGAAAAACCATAGAACCACAATAATAAAAAATATATTTTTTCTTAAATTTTAGGTGAAATTACAACATTCTCTGAAAAAATTGAACTATTCATGCTCCACAAAAACTAAATAATAAATTCAAAATTATATCGGAAGCGCTGTGGACTCGAAAATCAACTTAATTGTAAAAAAATAATTTAAAAACCTATTTAATTTTGATTTGTAACTTAATGTAAATTTTTTTAGAAGCAAATATATGCATGGGACCGAATTATTGCCGTTTACCTCAATATAATTGGAACAAACGATGAAAATATTCATATATCAACAATAAAATTGATAATTTTGAAACGTATTCATTCATCATTTCATTCTCTCAAATAAATTCCAAACTTCATAATGTTGCAAAATGTAAAAACAAACTAGTTTTATAAAATTTCTCAATGAAACCTTAAAACTTTACATTAATAAGCGTAAATGCATATATAGTAGGGGTATTTCTGACAAATTTATATTTTAAAAACTTTAAAATCATTATGATCATTAAAATTGTAATGATGTTTTCATTTAATTTTGTTTATTTAATTTATACTAAAGATGAAAATTACAGTACAACTTTGTACTGTAATTTCTTGCTTTTCTGGGCCCCTAGAGAGAGGCAAAACACTAATTCTTGCTTTTTTTCTGTTAATAGTGTTAATATAATTTTGATTTAATAAAAATATTTCACCTATTTTCTTATTTTTATGTTTAAATAGAATGTAGGCAAAATTTGCGTTCGAACTCATTCACTACAATACAACCGAAACTTTAAATAGCAAACCCAAATTTCATTAAATTTCATTAAAAAAAAAAAAATTATTGCATACAAAAAAAAAATTTTTTTTTCAAAATGTAAAAATTTGGATTTGAACTGAGGTCCCCATATTTCATATTATAAGGCAAAATTTAAAATTCTTAAAGATTAAGACCCTAAATCCGGACATAGGGTGGACAAGACACTGTTCCTAGCCTTGGGAATGATATTGCGGTTTCAAGGGAATATACATGGAAAACGTTTCAACAACTTAATCTAAACTAACACATAAACTAAACCTAATATTGATTCCCATTACACACCCCAAACTAAACCCTACCCGACTTGAATATAAACAAAATCTATAATTTAATCGCGCAATTTTAGTATAAATATATTCAACAAAATTTTTATTTTAAATATAAATGAGGATATTTTTTTTTTTGCATAAAAATTAAAAATTGCTTTTCCAATTCAAAATCAGAATGAAACATCATAAGTCAAAATTATAATTTCAATCAAAAATATTGTACATATTATAAAAATAATCAGAATTGAATCAAAATTTTAAAATTAATAACAAAATAGCTAAAATTACACTAATTAATGTGAAGAAATTTAAGAAAAAAATTAATGGGAATAAGTTCTTACCATAAAGCTGCAAATAACAACTAGAAGAATGAAAATTTTCGGAATGTTTTACTGAACTTTTTTCAACAATAACAACAATATTAAGAGATTTGCATCGGGAATCAATTTTCAAAATATTTTTAATACCAAAAAGAA
>NW_026578161.1:0-35765 GCF_029603195.1 Condylostylus longicornis
GCTGTCATCTGTCATCTATCATCTGTCATTTGTCATCTGTCATCTCTCGTGTCTCACCTGTGATGTGTCATCTGTCATCTGTCATCTATCACCTGTCATTTGTCATCTGTCATCTGTCATGTGACATCTGTCATCTGTCATCTGTCATCTGTCATCTGTCATTTGACATCTGTCATCTGTCATCTGTCACCTGTCATCTGTCATCTGTCATCTGTCATCTGTCATCTGTCATCTGTCATCTGTCATCTGTCGTCTGTCATCTGTCATCTGTCATCTGTCATCTGTCATCCGTCATCTGTCATCTGTCATCCGTCATCTGTCATCTGTCATCTGTCATCTGTCATCTGTCATCTGTAATCTGTCATCTGTCATCTGTCGTCTGTCATCTGTCATCTGTCATCTGTCATCTGTCATCTGTCATCCGTCATCTGTCATCTGTCATCTGTCATCTGTCATCTGTCATCTGTCATCTGTAATCTGTCATCTGTCATCTGTCGTCTGTCATCTGTCATCTGTCATCTGTCATCTGTCATCTGTCATCTGTCATCTGTCATCTGTCATTTGTCATTTGTCATCTGTCATGTGTCACCTGTGATGTGTCAGCTGTCATCTATCATCTGTCATTTGTCATCTGTCATCTCTCGTGTCTCACCTGTTATGTGTCATCTGTCATCTGTCATCTATCACCTGTCATTTGTCATCTGTCATCTGTCATGTGACATCTGTCATCTGTCATCTGTCATCTGTCATCTGTCATTTGACATCTGTCATCTGTCATCTGTCATCTGTCACCTGTCATCTGTCATCTGTCATCTGTCATCTGTCATCTGTCATCTGTCATCTGTCATCTGTCATCTGTCGTCTGTCATCTGTCATCTGTCATCTGTCATCTGTAATCTGTCATCTGTCATCTGTCGTCTGTCATCTGTCATCTGTCATCTGTCATCTGTCATCTGTCATCTGTCATCTGTCATTTGTCATTTGTCATCTGTCATGTGTCACCTGTGATGTGTCAGCTGTCATCTATCATCTGTCATTTGTCATCTGTCATCTCTCGTGTCTCACCTGTTATGTGTCATCTGTCATCTGTCATCTATCACCTGTCATTTGTCATCTGTCATCTGTCATGTGACATCTGTCATCTGTCATCTGTCATCTGTCATCTGTCATTTGACATCTGTCATCTGTCATCTGTCATCTGTCACCTGTCATCTGTCATCTGTCATCTGTCATCTGTCATCTGTCATCTGTCATCTGTCATCTGTCATCTGTCATCTGTCATCTGACATCTGACATCTGTCATCTGTCATCTGTCACTTCTCATCTGTCATCTGTCATCTGTCATCTGTCATCTGTCATCTGTCATCTGTCATCTGTCATCTGTCATCTGTCATCTGTCATCTCTCATCTGTCATTTGTCATTTGTCATCTGTCATGTGTCACCTGTGATGTGTCAGCTGTCATCTATCACCTGTTATTTGTCATCTGTCATCTGTTCACTGTCATCTGTCAGCTGTCATCTTTCATCTGTCAACTGTTATGTATCACCTGTGATGTGTCATCTGTCATCTGTTATCTGTCATCTGCCATCTGTCATCTGTTATCTGTCAGCTGTCATCTGTCATCTATCATCTGTCATTTGTCATCTGTCATCTGCCATCTGTCATCTCTCGTGTCTCACCTGTGATGTGTCATCTGTCATCTGTCATCTATCACCTGTCATTTGTCATCTGTCATGTGACATCTGTCATCTGTCATCTGTCATCTGTCATCTGTCATCTGTCATCTGTCATTTGACATCTGTCATCTGTCATCTGTCACCTGTCACCTGTCATCTGTCATCTGTCATCTGTCACCTGTCATCTGTCATCTGTCATCTGTCATCTGTCATCTGTCATCTGTCATCTGTCATCTGTCATCTGTCATCTGTCATCTGTCATCTGTCATCTGTCATCTGTCATCTGTCATCTGTCATCTATCATTTGTCATTTGTCATCTGTCATCTGCCATCTGTCAGCTCTCGTGTCTCACCTGTGATGTGTCATCTGTCATCTGTCATCTATCACCTGTCATTTGTCATCTGTCATCTGTCATGTGACATCTGTCATCTGTCATCTGTCATCTGTCATCTGTCATCTGTCAACTGTCATCTGTCATTTGACATCTGTCATCTGCCATCTGTCATCTCTCGTGTCTCACCTGTGATGTGTCATCTGTCATCTGTCATCTATCACCTGTCATTTGTCATCTGTCATCTGTCATGTGACATCTGTCATCCGTCATCTGTCATCTGTCATCTGTCATCTATCATCTGTCATTTGTCATCTGTCATCTGTCATCTGTCATCTGTCATCTGTCATCTGTCATCTGTCATCTGTCATCTGTCATCTGTCATCTGTCATCTGTCATCTGTCATCTGTCATCTGTCATCTGTCATCTGTCATCTGTCATCTGTCTTCCGTCATCTGTCATCTGTCATCTGTCATCTGTCATCTGTCATCTGTCATCTGTCATCTGTCATCTGTCATCTGTAATCTGTCATCTGTCATCTGTCGTCTGTCATCTGTCATCTGTCATCTGTCATCTGTCATCTGTCATCTGTCATCTGTCATCTGTCATCTGTCATCCGTCATCTGTCATCTGTCATCTGTCATCTGTCATCTGTCATCTGTCATCTGTCATCTGTCATCTGTCATCTGTCATCTGTCATCTGTCATCTGTCATCTGTCATCTGTAATCTGTAATCTGTCATCTGTCATCTGTCATCTGTCATCTGTCATGTGACATCTGTCATCTGTCATCTGTCATCTGTCATCTGTCATCTGACATCTGACATCTGTCAACTGTCATCTGTCACTTGTCATCTGTCATCTGTCATCTGTCATCTGTTATCTGTCATCTGTCATCTGTCATCTGTCATCTGTCATCTGTCATCTGTCATCTGTCATCTGTCATCTGTCATCTGTCACCTGTCATGTGACATCTGTCATCTGTCATCTGTCATCTGTCATCTGTCATCTGTCATCTGTCACCTGTCATCTGTCATCTGTCATCTTTCATCTGTTATCTGTCATCTGTCATCTGTCATCTGTTATCTGTCATCTGTCATCTGTCATCTGTCATGTGACATCTGTCACCTGTCATCTGTCATCTGTCATCTGTCATCTGACATCTGACATCTGTCATCTGTCATCTGTCACTTCTCATCTGTCATCTGTCATCTGTCATCTGTCATCTGTCATCTGTCATCTGTCATCTGTCATCTGTCATCTGTCATCTGTCATTTGTCATTTGTCATCTGTCATGTGTCACCTGTGATGTGTCAGCTGTCATCTATCACCTGTTATTTGTCATCTGTCATCTGTTCACTGTCATCTGTCAGCTGTCATCTTTCATCTGTCAACTGTTATGTATCACCTGTGATGTGTCATCTGTCATCTGTTATCTGTCATCTGCCATCTGTCATCTGTTATCTGTCAGCTGTCATCTGTCATCTATCATCTGTCATTTGTCATCTGTCATCTGCCATCTGTCATCTCTCGTGTCTCACCTGTGATGTGTCATCTGTCATCTGTCATCTATCACCTGTCATCTGTCATCTGTCATCTGTCATCTGTCATCTGTCATCTGTCATCTGTCATCTGTCATCTGTCATCTGTCATCTGTCATCTGTCATCTGTCATCTGTCATCTGTCATCTATCATCTGTCATCTGTCATCTATCATGCGTCAACTCTAATCTGTCATCTGTCATCTGTCATCTGTCATCTGTCATCTGTCATCTGTCATCTGTCATCTGTCATCTTTCATCTGTCATCTGTCATCTGTCATCTGTTATCTGTCATCTGTCATCTGTCATCTGTCATGTGACATCTGTCACCTGTCATCTGTCATCTGTCATCTGTCATCTGACATCTGACATCTGTCATCTGTCATCTGTCACTTCTCATCTGTCATCTGTCATCTGTCATCTGTCATCTGTCATCTGTCATCTGTCATCTGTCATCTGTCATCTGTCATCTGTCATCTGTCATCTGTCATCTGTCATCTGTCATTTGTCATTTGTCATCTGTCATGTGTCACCTGTGATGTGTCAGCTGTCATCTATCACCTGTTATTTGTCATCTGTCATCTGTTCACTGTCATCTGTCAGCTGTCATCTTTCATCTGTCAACTGTTATGTATCACCTGTGATGTGTCATCTGTCATCTGTTATCTGTCATCTGCCATCTGTCATCTGTTATCTGTCAGCTGTCATCTGTCATCTATCATCTGTCATTTGTCATCTGTCATCTGCCATCTGTCATCTCTCGTGTCTCACCTGTGATGTGTCATCTGTCATCTGTCATCTATCACCTGTCATTTGTCATCTGTCATGTGACATCTGTCATCTGTCATCTGTCATCTGTCATCTGTCATCTGTCATCTGTCATCTGTCATTTGACATCTGTCATCTGTCATCTGTCACCTGTCACCTGTCATCTGTCATCTATCATCTGTCATCTGTCATCTGTCATCTGTCATCTGTCATCTGTCATCTGTCATCTGTCATCTGTCATCTGTCATCTGTCATCTGTCATCTGTCATCTGTCATCTGTCATCTGTCATCTGTCATCCGTCATCTGTCATCTGTCATCTGTCATCTGTCATCTGTCATCTGTCATCTGTCATCTCTCATCTGTCATCTGTCATCTGTAATCTGTCATCTGTCATCTGTCATCTGTCATCTGTCATCTGTCATCTGTCATCTGTCATCTGTCATCTGTCATCTGTCATCTGTAATCTGTCATCTGTCATCCGTCATCTGTCATCTGTCATCTGTCATCTGTCATCTGTCATCTGTCATCTGTCATCTGTCATCTGTCATTTGTCATCTGTCATGTGTCACCTGTGATGTGTCAGCTGTCATCTATCACCTGTTATTTGTCATCTGTCATCTGTTCACTGTCATCTGTCAGCTGTCATCTTTCATCTGTCAACTGTTATGTATCACCTGTGATGTGTCATCTGTCATCTGTTATCTGTCATCTGCCATCTGTCATCTGTTATCTGTCAGCTGTCATTTGTCATCTATCATCTGTCATTTGTCATCTGTCATCTGCCATCTGTCATCTATCATTTGTCATTTGTCATCTGTCATCTGCCATCTGCCAGCTCTCGTGTCTCACCTGTGATGTGTCATCTGTCACCTGTCATCTGTCATCTGTCATCTGTCATCTGTCATCTGTCATCTGTCATCTGTCATCTGTCATCTGTCATCTGTCATCTGTCATCTGTCATCTGTCATCTGTCATCTATCATTTGTCATTTGTCATCTGTCATCTGCCATCTGCCAGCTCTCGTGTCTCACCTGTGATGTGTCATCTGTCATCTGTCATCTATCACCTGTCATTTGTCATCTGTCATCTGTCATGTGACATCTGTCATCTGTCATCTGTCATCTGTCATCTGTCAACTGTCATCTGTCATTTGACATCTGTCATCTGCCATCTGTCATCTCTCGTGTCTCACCTGTGATGTGTCATCTGTCATCTGTCATCTCTCACCTGTCATTTGTCATCTGTCATCTGTCATGTGACATCTGTCATCCGTCATCTGTCATCTGTCATCTGTCATCTGTCATCTATCATCTGTCATTTGTCATCTGTCATCTGTCATCTGTCATCTGTCATCTGTCATCTGTCATCTGTCATCTGTCATCTGTCATCTGTCATCTGTCATCTGTCATCTGTCATCTGTCATCTGTCATCTGTCATCTGTCATCTGTCATCTGTCATCTGTCATCTGTCATCTGTCATCTGTCATCTGTCATCTGTCATCTGTCATCTGTCATCTGTCATCTGTCATCTGTCATCTGTCATCTGTCATCTGTCATCTGTCATCTGTCATCTGTCATCTGTCATCTGTCATCTGTCATCTGTCATCCGTCATCTGTCATCTGTCATCTGTCATCTGTCATCTGTCATCTGTCATCTGTCATCTGTCATCTGTAATCTGTCATCTGTCATCTGTCGTCTGTCATCTGTCATCTGTCATCTGTGATCTGTCATCTGTCATCTGTCATCTGTCATCCGTCATCTGTCATCTGTCATCTGTCATCTGTCATCTGTCATCTGTCATCTGTCATCTGTCATCTGTCATCTGTCATCTGTCATCTGTCATCTGTCATCTGTCATCTGTAATCTGTAATCTGTCATCTGTCATCTGTCGTCTGTCATCTGTCATCTGTCATCTGTCATCTGTCATCTGTCATCTGTCATCTGTCATTTGTCATCTGTCATCTGTCATCTGTCATTTGTCATTTGTCATCTGTCATGTGTCACCTGTGATGTGTCAGCTGTCATCTATCATCTGTCATTTGTCATCTGTCATCTGTCATCTGTCATCTGTCATCTGTCATCTGTCATCTGTCATCTGTCATCTGTCATCTGTCATCTGTCATCTGTCATCTGTCATCTGTCATCTGTCATCTGTCATCTGTCATCTGTTATCTGTCATCTGTCATCTGTCATCTGTCATCTGTCATCTGTCATCTGTCATCTGTCATCTGTCATCTGTCATCTGTCATCTGTCATCTGTCATCTGTAATCTGTCATCTGTCATCTGTCGTCTGTCATCTGTCATCTGTCACTTGTCATCTGTCATCTGTCATCTATCATCTGTCATCTGTCATGTGTCACCTGTGATGTGTCATTTCACATCTGTCAACTGTCATTTGTTATCTGTCATCTGTCATCTGTCATCTGTCATCTGTCATCTGTCATATGTCATCTGTCATCTGTCATCTGTCATCTGTCATCTGTCATCTGTCATCTGTCATCTGTCATCTGTCATCTGTCATCTGTCATCTGTCATCTGTCATCTGTCATCTGTCATCTGTCATCTGTCATCCGTCATCTGTCATCTGTCATCTGTCATCTGTCATATGTCTTCTGTCATCTGACATCTGACGTCTGTCACCTGTCATCTGTCACTTGTCATCTGTCATCTGTCATCTGTCTTCTGTCATCTGTCATCTGTCATCTGTCATCTGTCATCTGTCATCGGTCATCTGTCATCTGTCATCTGTCATGTGACATCTGTCATCTGTCATCTGTCATCTGTCATCTGTCATCTGACATCTGACATCTGTCAACTGCCATCTGTCACTTGTCATCTGTCATCTGTCATCTATCATCTGTCATCTGTCATGTGTCACCTGTGATGTGTCATTTCACATCTGTCAACTGTCATTTGTTATCTGTCATCTGTCATCCGTCATCTGTCATCTGTCATCTGTCATCTGTCATCTGTCATCTGTCACCTGTCATGTGACATCTGTCATCTGTCATCTGTCATCTGACATCTGTCATCTGTCATCTGTCACCTGTCACCTGTCATCTGTCACCTGTCATCTGTCATCTGTTATCTGTCATCTGTCATCTGTCATCTGTCATCTGTCATCTGTCATCTGTCATCTTTCATCTGTCATCTGTCATGTGTCACCTGTGATGTGTCATTTCACATCTGTCAACTGTCATTTGTTATCTGTCATCTGTCATCCGTCATCTGTCATCTGTCATCTGTCATCTGTCATCTGTCATCTGTCATCTGTCATCTGTCAACTGTTATGTATCACCTGTGATGTGTCATCTGTCATCTGTTATCTGTCATCTGCCATCTGTCATCTGTTATCTGTCAGCTGTCATCTGTCATCTATCATCTGTCATTTGTCATCTGTCATCTGCCATCTGTCATCTCTCGTGTCTCACCTGTGATGTGTCATCTGTCATCTGTCATCTATCACCTGTCATTTGTCATCTGTCATGTGACATCTGTCATCTGTCATCTGTCATCTGTCATCTGTCATCTGTCATTTGACATCTGTCATCTGTCATCTGTCATCTGTCATCTGTCATCTGTCATCTGTCATCTGTCATCTGTCATCTGTCATCTGTCATCTGTCATCTGTCATCTGTCATCTGTCATCTGTCATCTGTCATCTGTCATCTGTCATCTGTCATCTGTCATCTGTCATCTGTCATCTGTCATCTGTCATCTGTCATCTCTCATCTGTCATCTGTCATCTGTAATCTGTCATCTGTCATCTGTCGTCTGTCATCTGTCATCTGTCATCTGTCATCTGTCATCTGTCATCTGTCATCTGTCATCTGTCATCTGTCATCTGTCATCTGTCATCTGTCATCTGTCATCTGTCATCTGTCATCTGTCATCTGTCATCTGTCATCTGTCATCTGTCATCTGTCATTTGTCATTTGTCATCTGTCATGTGTCACCTGTGATGTGTCAGCTGTCATCTATCACCTGTTATTTGTCATCTGTCATCTGTTCACTGTCATCTGTCAGCTGTCATCTTTCATCTGTCAACTGTTATGTATCACCTGTGATGTGTCATCTGTCATCTGTTATCTGTCATCTGCCATCTGTCATCTGTTATCTGTCAGCTGTCATCTGTCATCTATCATCTGTCATTTGTCATCTGTCATCTCTCGTGTCTCACCTGTGATGTGTCATCTGTCATCTGTCATCTATCACCTGTCATTTGTCATCTGTCATCTGTCATGTGACATCTGTCATCTGTCATCTGTCATCTGTCATCTGTCATTTGACATCTGTCATCTGTCATCTGTCACCTGTCATCTGTCATCTGTCATCTGTCATCTGTCATCTGTCATCTGTCATCTGTCATCTGTCGTCTGTCATCTGTCATCTGTCATCTGTTATCTGTCATCTGCCATCTGTCATCTGTTATCTGTCAGCTGTCATCTGTCATCTATCATCTGTCATTTGTCATCTGTCATCTCTCGTGTCTCACCTGTGATGTGTCATCTGTCATCTGTCATCTATCACCTGTCATTTGTCATCTGTCATCTGTCATGTGACATCTGTCATCTGTCATCTGTCATCTGTCATCTGTCATTTGACATCTGTCATCTGTCATCTGTCACCTGTCATCTGTCATCTGTCATCTGTCATCTGTCATCTGTCATCTGTCATCTGTCATCTGTCGTCTGTCATCTGTCATCTGTCATCTGTCATCTGTCATCCGTCATCTGTCATCTGTCATCCGTCATCTGTCATCTGTCATCTGTCATCTGTCATCTGTCATCTGTAATCTGTCATCTGTCATCTGTCGTCTGTCATCTGTCATCTGTCATCTGTCATCTGTCATCTGTCATCCGTCATCTGTCATCTGTCATCTGTCATCTGTCATCTGTCATCTGTCATCTGTAATCTGTCATCTGTCATCTGTCGTCTGTCATCTGTCATCTGTCATCTGTCATCTGTCATCTGTCATCTGTCATCTATCATCTGTCATTTGTCATTTGTCATCTGTCATGTGTCACCTGTGATGTGTCAGCTGTCATCTATCATCTGTCATTTGTCATCTGTCATCTCTCGTGTCTCACCTGTTATGTGTCATCTGTCATCTGTCATCTATCACCTGTCATTTGTCATCTGTCATCTGTCATGTGACATCTGTCATCTGTCATCTGTCATCTGTCATCTGTCATTTGACATCTGTCATCTGTCATCTGTCATCTGTCACCTGTCATCTGTCATCTGTCATCTGTCATCTGTCATCTGTCATCTGTCATCTGTCATCTGTCATCTGTCGTCTGTCATCTGTCATCTGTCATCTGTCATCTGTAATCTGTCATCTGTCATCTGTCGTCTGTCATCTGTCATCTGTCATCTGTCATCTGTCATCTGTCATCTGTCATCTGTCATCTGTCATTTGTCATTTGTCATCTGTCATGTGTCACCTGTGATGTGTCATCTGTCATCTATCATCTGTCATTTGTCATCTGTCATCTCTCGTGTCTCACCTGTGATGTGTCATCTGTCATCTGTCATCTATCACCTGTCATTTGTCATCTGTCATCTGTCATGTGACATCTGTCATCTGTCATCTGTCATCTGTCATCTGTCATTTGACATCTGTCATCTGTCATCTGTCACCTGTCACCTGTCATCTGTCATCTGTCATCTGTCATCTGTCATCTGTCATCTGTCATCTGTCGTCTGTCATCTGTCATCTGTCATCCGTCATCTGTCATCTGTCATCTGTCATCTGTCATCTGTCATCTGTCATCTGTCATCTGTCATCTGTAATCTGTCATCTGTCATCTGTCGTCTGTCATCTGTCATCTGTCATCTGTCATCTGTCATCCGTCATCTGTCATCTGTCATCCGTCATCTGTCATCTGTCATCTGTCATCTGTGATCTGTCATCTGTCATCTGTCATCTGTAATCTGTCATCTGTCATCTGTCGTCTGTCATCTGTCATCTGTCATCTGTCATCTGTCATCTGTCATCTGTCATCTGTCATTTGTCATTTGTCATCTGTCATGTGTCACCTGTGATGTGTCAGCTGTCATCTATCATCTGTCATTTGTCATCTGTCATCTGTCATCTGTCATCTGTCATCTGTCATCTGTCATCTGTCATCTGTCATCTGTCATCTGTCATCTGTCATCTGCCATCTGTCATCTGTCATCTGTCATCTGTCATCTGTCATCTGTCATTTGTCATCTGTCATCTGTCATCTGTCATCTGTCATCTGTCATCTGTCATCTGTCATCTGTCATCTGTCATCTGTCATCTGTCATCTGTCATCTGTCATCTGTCATCTGTCATCTGTCATCTGTCATCTGTCATCTGTAATCTGTCATCTGTCATCTGTCGTCTGTCATCTGTCATCTGTCATCTGTCACTTGTCATCTGTCATCTGTCATCTATCATCTGTCATCTGTCATGTGTCACCTGTGATGTGTCATTTCACATCTGTCAACTGTCATTTTTTATCTGTCATCTGTCATCTGTCATCTGTCATCTGTCATCTGTCATCTGTCATCTGTCATCTGTCATCTGTCATCTGTCATCTGTCATCTGTCATCTGTCATCTGTCATCTGTCATCTGTCATCTGTCATCTGTCATCTGTCATCCGTCATCTGTCATCTGTCATCTGTCATCTGTCATATGTCTTCTGTCATCTGACATCTGACGTCTGTCACCTGTCATCTGTCACTTGTCATCTGTCATCTGTCATCTGTCATCTGTCATCTGTCATCTGTCATCTGTCATCTGTCATCTGTCATCTGTCATCTGTCATCGGTCATCTGTCATCTGTCATCTGTCATGTGACATCTGTCATCTGTCATCTGTCATCTGTCATCTGTCATCTGTCATCTGTCATCTGACATCTGACATCTGTCAACTGTCATCTGTCACTTGTCATCTGTCATCTGTCATCTGTCATCTATCATCTGTCATCTGTCATGTGTCACCTGTGATGTGTCATTTCACATCTGTCAACTGTCATTTGTTATCTGTCATCTGTCATCTGTCATCTGTCATCTGTCATCTGTCATCTGTCATCTGTCATCTGTCATCTGTCATCTGTCATCTGTCATCTGTCATCTGTCATCTGTCATCTGTCATCTGTCATCTGTCATCTGTCATCTGTCATCTGTCATCTGTCATCTGTCATCCGTCATCTGTCATCTGTCATCTGTCATATGTTCTGTCATCTGACATCTGACGTCTGTCACCTGTCATCTGTCACTTGTCATCTGTCATCTGTCATCTGTCATCTGTCATCTGTCATCTGTCATCTGTCATCTGTCATCTGTCATCTGTCATCTGTCATCTGTCATCGGTCATCTGTCATCTGTCATCTGTCATGTGACATCTGTCATCTGTCATCTGTCATCTGTCATCTGTCATCTGTCATCTGTCATCTGACATCTGACATCTGTCAACTGTCATCTGTCACTTGTCATCTGTCATCTGTCATCTGTCATCTGTCATCTGTCATCGGTCATCTGTCATCTGTCATCTGTCATGTGACATCTGTCATCTGTCATCTGTCATCTGTCATCTGTCATCTGTCATCTGTCATCTGTCATCTGTCATCTGTCATCTGTCATCTGTAATCTGTCATCTGTCATCTGTCGTCTGTCATCTGTCATCTGTCATCTGTCACTTGTCATCTGTCATCTGTCATCTATCATCTGTCATCTGTCATGTGTCACCTGTGATGTGTCATTTCACATCTGTCAACTGTCATTTGTTATCTGTCATCTGTCATCTGTCATCTGTCATCTGTCATCTGTCATCTGTCATCTGTCATCTGTCATCTGTCATCTGTCATCTGTCATCTGTCATCTGTCATCTGTCATCTGTCATCCGTCATCTGTCATCTGTCATCTGTCATCTGTCATCTGTCACCTGTCATGTGACATCTGTCATCTGTCATCTGTCATCTGACATCTGTCATCTGTCATCTGTCACCTGTCACCTGTCATCTGTCATCTGTCATTTGTCATCTGTTATCTGTCATCTGTCATCTGTCATCTGTCATCTGTCATCTGTCATCTGTCATCTGTCATCTGTCATCTTTCATCTGTCATCTGTCATGTGTCACCTGTGATGTGTCATTTCACATCTGTCAACTGTCATTTGTTATCTGTCATCTGTCATCCGTCATCTGTCATCTGTCATCTGTCATCTGTCATCTGTCATCTGTCATCTGTCATCTGTCATCTGACATCTGTCATCTGTCATCTGTCATCTGTCACCTGTCATCTGTCATCTGTCATCTGTCATCTGTCATCTGTCATCTGTCATCTGTCATCTGTCATCTGTCATCTGTCATCTGTCATCTGTCATCTGTCATCTGTCATCTGTCATCTGTCATCTATCATCTGTCATCTGTCATCTATCATGCGTCAACTCTAATCTGACATCTGTCATCTGTCATCTGTCATCTGTCATCTGTCATCTTTCATCTGTCATCTGTCATCTGTCATCTGTCATCTGTCATCTGTTATCTGTCATCTGTCATCTGTCATCTGTCATGTGACATCTGTCACCTGTCATCTGTCATCTGTCATCTGTCATCTGACATCTGACATCTGTCATCTGTCATCTGTCACTTCTCATCTGTCATCTGTCATCTGTCATCTGTCATCTGTCATCTGTCATCTGTCATCTGTCATCTGTCATCTGTCATCTGTCATCTGTCATCTGTCATTTGTCATTTGTCATCTGTCATGTGTCACCTGTGATGTGTCAGCTGTCATCTATCACCTGTTATTTGTCATCTGTCATCTGTTCACTGTCATCTGTCAGCTGTCATCTTTCATCTGTCAACTGTTATGTATCACCTGTGATGTGTCATCTGTCATCTGTTATCTGTCATCTGCCATCTGTCATCTGTTATCTGTCAGCTGTCATCTGTCATCTATCATCTGTCATTTGTCATCTGTCATCTGCCATCTGTCATCTCTCGTGTCTCACCTGTGATGTGTCATCTGTCATCTGTCATCTATCACCTGTCATTTGTCATCTGTCATGTGACATCTGTCATCTGTCATCTGTCATCTGTCATCTGTCATCTGTCATCTGTCATCTGTCATCTGTCATTTGACATCTGTCATCTGTCATCTGTCACCTGTCATCTGTCATCTGTCATCTGTCATCTGTCATCTGTCATCTGTCATCTGTCATCTGTCATCTGTCATCTGTCATCTGTCATCTGTCATCTGTCATCTGTCATCTGTCATCTGTCATCTGTCATCTGTCATCTGTCATCTGTCATCCGTCATCTGTCATCTGTCATCTGTCATCTGTCATCTGTCATCTCTCACCTGTCATCTGTCATCTGTAATCTGTCATCTGTCATCTGTCAGCTGTCATCTGTCATCTATCATCTGTCATTTGTCATCTGTCATCTGCCATCTGTCATCTCTCGTGTCTCACCTGTGATGTGTCATCTGTCATCTGTCATCTATCACCTGTCATTTGTCATCTGTCATCTGTCATGTGACATCTGTCATCTGTCATCTGTCATCTGTCATCTGTCATCTGTCATTTGACATCTGTCATCTGTCATCTGTCACCTGTCATCTGTCATCTGTCATCTGTCATCTGTCATCTGTCATCTGTCATCTGTCATCTGTCATCTGTCATCTGTCATCTGTCATCTGTCATCTGTCACCTGTCATCTGTCATCTGTCATCTGTCATCTGTCATCTGTCATCTGTCATCTGTCATCTGTCATCTGTCATCTATCATCTGTCATTTGTCATCTGTCATCTGCCATCTGTCAGCTCTCGTGTCTCACCTGTGATGTGTCATCTGTCATCTGTCATCTATCACCTGTCATTTGTCATCTGTCATCTGTCATGTGACATCTGTCATCTGTCATCTGTCATCTGTCATCTGTCAACTGTCATCTGTCATTTGACATCTGTCATCTCTCGTGTCTCACCTGTGATGTGTCATCTGTCATCTGTCATCTATCACCTGTCATTTGTCATCTGTCATCTGTCATGTGACATCTGTCATCTGTCATCTGTCATCTGTCATCTGTCATCTGTCATCTGTCATCTGTCATCTATCATCTGTCATTTGTCATTTGTCATCTGTCATCTGTCATCTGTCATCTGTCATCTGTCATCTGTCATCTGTCATCTGTCATCTGTCATCTGTCATCTGTCATCTGTCATCTGTCATTTGTCATCTGTCATCTGCCATCTGTCATCTCTCGTGTCTCACCTGTGATGTGTCATCTGTCATCTGTCATCTATCACCTGTCATTTGTCATCTGTCATCTGTCATGTGACATCTGTCATCTGTCATCTGTCATCTGTCATCTGTCATTTGACATCTGTCATCTGTCATCTGTCATCTGTCACTTGTCATCTGTCATCTGTCATCTATCATCTGTCATCTGTCATGTGTCACCTGTGATGTGTCATTTCACATCTGTCAACTGTCATTTGTTATCTGTCATCTGTCATCCGTCATCTATCATCTGTCATCTGTCATCTGTCATCTGTCACCTGTCATGTGACATCTGTCATTTGTCATCTGTCATCTGACATCTGTCATCTGTCATCTGTCACCTGTCATCTGTCATCTGTCATGTGGCATCTGTCATCTGTCATCTGTCATCTGTCATCTGTCATCTGTCATCTGTCATCTGTCATCTGTCATCTGTCATCTGTCATCTGTCATCTGTCATCTATCATCTGTCATTTGTCATCTGTCATCTGTCATCTGTCATCTGTCATCTGTCATCTGTCATGTGTCACCTGTGATGTGTCATTTCACATCTGTCAACTGTCATTTGTTATCTGTCATCTGTCATCCGTCATCTATCATCTGTCATCTGTCATCTGTCATCTGTCACCTGTCATGTGACATCTGTCATCTGTCATCTGTCATCTGACATCTGTCATCTGTCATCTGTCACCTGTCATCTGTCATCTGTCATCTGTCATGTGACATCTGTCATCTGTCATCTGTCATCTGTCATCTGTCATCTATCATCTGTCATTTGTCATCTGTCATCTGTCATCTGTCATCTGTCATCTGTCATCTGTCATCTGTCATCTGTCATCTGTCATCTGTCATTTGTCATCTGTCATCTGCCATCTGTCATCTCTCGTGTCTCACCTGTGATGTGTCATCTGTCATCTGTCATCTATCACCTGTCATTTGTCATCTGTCATCTGTCATGTGACATCTGTCATCTGTCATCTGTCATCTGTCATCTGTCATTTGACATCTGTCATCTGTCATCTGTCACCTGTCATCTGTCATCTGTCATCTGTCATCTGTCATCTGTCATCTGTTATCTGTCATCTGCCATCTGTCATCTGTTATCTGTCAGCTGTCATCTGTCATCTATCATCTGTCATTTGTCATCTGTCATCTGCCATCTGTCATCTCTCGTGTCTCACCTGTGATGTGTCATCTGTCATCTGTCATCTATCACCTGTCATTTGTCATCTGTCATCTGTCATCTGTCATCTGTCATCCGTCATCTGTCATCTGTCATCTGTCATCTGTCATCTGTCATCTGTCATTTGACATCTGTCATCTGTCACCTGTCATCTGTCATCTGACATCTGTCATCTGTCATCTGTCATCTGTCATCTGTCATCTGTCATCTGTCATTTGTTATCTGTCATCTGTCATCCGTCATCTGTCATCTGTCATCTGTCATCTGTCATCTGTCATCTGTCATCTGTCATCTGACATCTGTCATCTGTCATCTGTCACCTGTCACCTGTCATCTGTCATCTGTCATCTGTCATCTGTCATCTGTCATCTGTCATCTGTCATCTGTCATCTGTCATCTGTCATCTGTCATCTGTCATCTGTCATCTGTCATCTGTCATCTGTCATCTGTCATCTGTCATCTGTCATCTGTCATCTGTCATCTGTCATCTGTCATCTATCATCTGTCATCTGTCATCTATCATGCGTCAACTCTAATCTGTCATCTGTCATCTGTCATCTGTCATCTGTCATCTGTCATCTGTCATCTGTCATCTGTCATCTGTCATCTGTCATCTGTCATCTGTCATCTGTCATCTGTCATCTGTCATCTGTCATCTGTCATCTGTCATCTGTCATCTGTCATCTGTTATCTGTCATCTGTCATCTGTCATGTGACATCTGTCACCTGTCATCTGTCATCTGTCATCTGTCATCTGACATCTGACATCTGTCATCTGTCATCTGTCACTTCTCATTTGTCATCTGTCATCTGTCATCTGTCATCTGTCATCTGTCATCTGACATCTGACATCTGTCATCTGTCATCTGTCACTTCTCATTTGTCATCTGTCATCTGTCATCTGTCATCTGTCATCTGTCATCTGTCATCTGACATCTGACATCTGTCATCTGTCATCTGTCACTTCTCATTTGTCATCTGTCATCTGTCATCTGTCATCTGTCATCTGTCATCTGTCATCTGTCATCTATCACCTGTTATTTGTCATCTGTCATCTGTTCACTGTCATCTGTCATCTTTCATTTGTCAACTGTTATGTATCACCTGTGATATGTCATCTGTCATCTGTTATCTGTCATCTGTCATCTGTCATCTGTCATCTGTCATCTGTCATCTGTCATCTGTCATCTGTCATCTGTCATCTGTCATCTGTCATCTGTCATCTGTCATCTGTCATCTGTCATCTGTCATCTGTCATCTGTCATCTGTCATCTGTCATCTGTCATCTGTCATCTGTCATCTGTCATCTGTCATCCGTCATCTGTCATCTGTCATCTGTCATCTGTCATATGTCTTCTGTCATCTGACATCTGACGTCTGTCACCTGTCATCTGTCACTTGTCATCTGTCATCTGTCATCTGTCATCTGTCATCTGTCATCTGTCATCTGTCATCTGTCATCTGTCATCTGTCATCTGTCATCTGTCATCTGTCATCGGTCATCTGTCATCTGTCATCTGTCATGTGACATCTGTCATCTGTCATCTGTCATCTGTCATCTGTCATCTGTCATCTGTCATCTGTCATCTGACATCTGACATCTGTCAACTGTCATCTGTCACTTGTCATCTGTCATCTGTCATCTGTCATCTGTCATCTGTCATCGGTCATCTGTCATCTGTCATCTGTCATCTGTCATGTGACATCTGTCATCTGTCATCTGTCATCTGTCATCTGTCATCTGTCATCTGTCATCTGTCATCTGTCATCTGTAATCTGTCATCTGTCATCTGTCGTCTGTCATCTGTCATCTGTCATCTGTCACTTGTCATCTGTCATCTGTCATCTATCATCTGTCATCTGTCATGTGTCACCTGTGATGTGTCATTTCACATCTGTCAACTGTCATTTGTTATCTGTCATCTGTCATCTGTCATCTGTCATCTGTCATCTGTCATCTGTCATCTGTCATCTGTCATCTGTCATCTGTCATCTGTCATCTGTCATCCGTCATCTGTCATCTGTCATCTGTCATCTGTCATCTGTCACCTGTCATGTGACATCTGTCATCTGTCATCTGTCATCTGACATCTGTCATCTGTCATCTGTCACCTGTCACCTGTCATCTGTCATCTGTCACCTGTCATCTGTCATCTGTCATCTGTCATCTGTCATCTGTCATCTGTCATCTGTCATCTGTCATCTGTCATCTGTCATCTGTCATCTGTCATCTGTCATCTGTCATCTGTCATCTATCATCTGTCATCTGTCATCTATCATGCGTCAACTCTAATCTGACATCTGTCATCTGTCATCTGTCATCTGTCATCTGTCATCTTTCATCTGTCATCTGTCATCTGTCATCTGTCATCTGTCATCTGTTATCTGTCATCTGTCATCTGTCATCTGTCATGTGACATCTGTCACCTGTCATCTGTCATCTGTCATCTGTCATCTGACATCTGACATCTGTCATCTGTCATCTGTCACTTCTCATCTGTCATCTGTCATCTGTCATCTGTCATCTGTCATCTGTCATCTGTCATCTGTCATCTGTCATCTGTCATCTGTCATCTGTCATCTGTCATTTGTCATTTGTCATCTGTCATGTGTCACCTGTGATGTGTCAGCTGTCATCTATCACCTGTTATTTGTCATCTGTCATCTGTTCACTGTCATCTGTCAGCTGTCATCTTTCATCTGTCAACTGTTATGTATCACCTGTGATGTGTCATCTGTCATCTGTTATCTGTCATCTGCCATCTGTCATCTGTTATCTGTCAGCTGTCATCTGTCATCTATCATCTGTCATTTGTCATCTGTCATCTGCCATCTGTCATCTCTCGTGTCTCACCTGTGATGTGTCATCTGTCATCTGTCATCTATCACCTGTCATTTGTCATCTGTCATGTGACATCTGTCATCTGTCATCTGTCATCTGTCATCTGTCATCTGTCATCTGTCATCTGTCATCTGTCATTTGACATCTGTCATCTGTCATCTGTCACCTGTCATCTGTCATCTGTCATCTGTCATCTGTCATCTGTCATCTGTCATCTGTCATCTGTCATCTGTCATCTGTCATCTGTCATCTGTCATCTGTCATCTGTCATCTGTCATCTGTCATCTGTCATCTGTCATCTGTCATCTGTCATCCGTCATCTGTCATCTGTCATCTGTCATCTGTCATCTGTCATCTCTCACCTGTCATCTGTCATCTGTAATCTGTCATCTGTCATCTGTCAGCTGTCATCTGTCATCTATCATCTGTCATTTGTCATCTGTCATCTGCCATCTGTCATCTCTCGTGTCTCACCTGTGATGTGTCATCTGTCATCTGTCATCTATCACCTGTCATTTGTCATCTGTCATCTGTCATGTGACATCTGTCATCTGTCATCTGTCATCTGTCATCTGTCATCTGTCATTTGACATCTGTCATCTGTCATCTGTCACCTGTCATCTGTCATCTGTCATCTGTCATCTGTCATCTGTCATCTGTCATCTGTCATCTGTCATCTGTCATCTGTCATCTGTCATCTGTCACCTGTCATCTGTCATCTGTCATCTGTCATCTGTCATCTGTCATCTGTCATCTGTCATCTGTCATCTGTCATCTATCATCTGTCATTTGTCATCTGTCATCTGCCATCTGTCAGCTCTCGTGTCTCACCTGTGATGTGTCATCTGTCATCTGTCATCTATCACCTGTCATTTGTCATCTGTCATCTGTCATGTGACATCTGTCATCTGTCATCTGTCATCTGTCATCTGTCATCTGTCATTTGACATCTGTCATCTGTCATCTGTCACCTGTCATCTGTCATCTGTCATCTGTCATCTGTCATCTGTCATCTGTCATCTGTCATCTGTCATCTGTCATCTGTCATCTGTCATCTGTCATCTGTCATCTGTCATCTGTAATCTGTCATCTGTCATCCGTCATCTGTCATCTGTCATCTGTCATCTGTCATCTGTCATCTGTCATCTGTCATCTGTCATCTGTCATTTGTCATCTGTCATGTGTCACCTGTGATGTGTCAGCTGTCATCTATCACCTGTTATTTGTCATCTGTCATCTGTTCACTGTCATCTGTCAGCTGTCATCTTTCATCTGTCAACTGTTATGTATCACCTGTGATGTGTCATCTGTCATCTGTTATCTGTCATCTGCCATCTGTCATCTGTTATCTGTCAGCTGTCATTTGTCATCTATCATCTGTCATTTGTCATCTGTCATCTGCCATCTGTCATCTATCATTTGTCATTTGTCATCTGTCATCTGCCATCTGCCAGCTCTCGTGTCTCACCTGTGATGTGTCATCTGTCACCTGTCATCTGTCATCTGTCATCTGTCATCTGTCATCTGTCATCTGTCATCTGTCATCTGTCATCTGTCATCTGTCATCTGTCATCTGTCATCTGTCATCTATCATTTGTCATTTGTCATCTGTCATCTGCCATCTGCCAGCTCTCGTGTCTCACCTGTGATGTGTCATCTGTCATCTGTCATCTATCACCTGTCATTTGTCATCTGTCATCTGTCATGTGACATCTGTCATCTGTCATCTGTCATCTGTCATCTGTCAACTGTCATCTGTCATTTGACATCTGTCATCTGCCATCTGTCATCTCTCGTGTCTCACCTGTGATGTGTCATCTGTCATCTGTCATCTCTCACCTGTCATTTGTCATCTGTCATCTGTCATGTGACATCTGTCATCCGTCATCTGTCATCTGTCATCTGTCATCTGTCATCTATCATCTGTCATTTGTCATCTGTCATCTGTCATCTGTCATCTGTCATCTGTCATCTGTCATCTGTCATCTGTCATCTGTCATCTGTCATCTGTCATCTGTCATCTGTCATCTGTCATCTGTCATCTGTCATCTGTCATCTGTCATCTGTCATCTGTCATCTGTCATCTGTCATCTGTCATCTGTCATCTGTCATCTGTCATCTGTCATCTGTCATCTGTCATCTGTCATCTGTCATCTGTCATCTGTCATCTGTCATCTGTCATCTGTCATCCGTCATCTGTCATCTGTCATCTGTCATCTGTCATCTGTCATCTGTCATCTGTCATCTGTCATCTGTAATCTGTCATCTGTCATCTGTCGTCTGTCATCTGTCATCTGTCATCTGTGATCTGTCATCTGTCATCTGTCATCTGTCATCCGTCATCTGTCATCTGTCATCTGTCATCTGTCATCTGTCATCTGTCATCTGTCATCTGTCATCTGTCATCTGTCATCTGTCATCTGTAATCTGTAATCTGTCATCTGTCATCTGTCGTCTGTCATCTGTCATCTGTCATCTGTCATCTGTCATCTGTCATCTGTCATCTGTCATTTGTCATCTGTCATCTGTCATCTGTCATTTGTCATTTGTCATCTGTCATGTGTCACCTGTGATGTGTCAGCTGTCATCTATCATCTGTCATTTGTCATCTGTCATCTGTCATCTGTCATCTGTCATCTGTCATCTGTCATCTGTCATCTGTCATCTGTCATCTGTCATCTGTCATCTGTCATCTGTCATCTGTCATCTGTCATCTGTCATCTGTCATCTGTCATCTGTCATCTGTCATCTGTCATCTGTCATCTGTCATCTGTCATCTGTCATCTGTCATCTGTCATCTGTCATCTGTCATCTGTAATCTGTCATCTGTCATCTGTCGTCTGTCATCTGTCATCTGTCACTTGTCATCTGTCATCTGTCATCTATCATCTGTCATCTGTCATGTGTCACCTGTGATGTGTCATTTCACATCTGTCAACTGTCATTTGTTATCTGTCATCTGTCATCTGTCATCTGTCATCTGTCATCTGTCATATGTCATCTGTCATCTGTCATCTGTCATCTGTCATCTGTCATCTGTCATCTGTCATCTGTCATCTGTCATCTGTCATCTGTCATCTGTCATCTGTCATCTGTCATCTGTCATCTGTCATCCGTCATCTGTCATCTGTCATCTGTCATCTGTCATATGTCTTCTGTCATCTGACATCTGACGTCTGTCACCTGTCATCTGTCACTTGTCATCTGTCATCTGTCATCTGTCTTCTGTCATCTGTCATCTGTCATCTGTCATCTGTCATCTGTCATCGGTCATCTGTCATCTGTCATCTGTCATGTGACATCTGTCATCTGTCATCTGTCATCTGTCATCTGTCATCTGACATCTGACATCTGTCAACTGCCATCTGTCACTTGTCATCTGTCATCTGTCATCTATCATCTGTCATCTGTCATGTGTCACCTGTGATGTGTCATTTCACATCTGTCAACTGTCATTTGTTATCTGTCATCTGTCATCCGTCATCTGTCATCTGTCATCTGTCATCTGTCATCTGTCATCTGTCACCTGTCATGTGACATCTGTCATCTGTCATCTGTCATCTGACATCTGTCATCTGTCATCTGTCACCTGTCACCTGTCATCTGTCACCTGTCATCTGTCATCTGTTATCTGTCATCTGTCATCTGTCATCTGTCATCTGTCATCTGTCATCTGTCATCTTTCATCTGTCATCTGTCATGTGTCACCTGTGATGTGTCATTTCACATCTGTCAACTGTCATTTGTTATCTGTCATCTGTCATCCGTCATCTGTCATCTGTCATCTGTCATCTGTCATCTGTCATCTGTCATCTGTCATCTGTCAACTGTTATGTATCACCTGTGATGTGTCATCTGTCATCTGTTATCTGTCATCTGCCATCTGTCATCTGTTATCTGTCAGCTGTCATCTGTCATCTATCATCTGTCATTTGTCATCTGTCATCTGCCATCTGTCATCTCTCGTGTCTCACCTGTGATGTGTCATCTGTCATCTGTCATCTATCACCTGTCATTTGTCATCTGTCATGTGACATCTGTCATCTGTCATCTGTCATCTGTCATCTGTCATTTGACATCTGTCATCTGTCATCTGTCATCTGTCATCTGTCATCTGTCATCTGTCATCTGTCATCTGTCATCTGTCATCTGTCATCTGTCATCTGTCATCTGTCATCTGTCATCTGTCATCTGTCATCTGTCATCTGTCATCTGTCATCTGTCATCTGTCATCTGTCATCTGTCATCTGTCATCTCTCATCTGTCATCTGTCATCTGTAATCTGTCATCTGTCATCTGTCGTCTGTCATCTGTCATCTGTCATCTGTCATCTGTCATCTGTCATCTGTCATCTGTCATCTGTCATCTGTCATCTGTCATCTGTCATCTGTCATCTGTCATCTGTCATCTGTCATCTGTCATCTGTCATCTGTCATCTGTCATCTGTCATTTGTCATTTGTCATCTGTCATGTGTCACCTGTGATGTGTCAGCTGTCATCTATCACCTGTTATTTGTCATCTGTCATCTGTTCACTGTCATCTGTCAGCTGTCATCTTTCATCTGTCAACTGTTATGTATCACCTGTGATGTGTCATCTGTCATCTGTTATCTGTCATCTGCCATCTGTCATCTGTTATCTGTCAGCTGTCATCTGTCATCTATCATCTGTCATTTGTCATCTGTCATCTCTCGTGTCTCACCTGTGATGTGTCATCTGTCATCTGTCATCTATCACCTGTCATTTGTCATCTGTCATCTGTCATGTGACATCTGTCATCTGTCATCTGTCATCTGTCATCTGTCATTTGACATCTGTCATCTGTCATCTGTCACCTGTCATCTGTCATCTGTCATCTGTCATCTGTCATCTGTCATCTGTCATCTGTCATCTGTCGTCTGTCATCTGTCATCTGTCATCTGTTATCTGTCATCTGCCATCTGTCATCTGTTATCTGTCAGCTGTCATCTGTCATCTATCATCTGTCATTTGTCATCTGTCATCTCTCGTGTCTCACCTGTGATGTGTCATCTGTCATCTGTCATCTATCACCTGTCATTTGTCATCTGTCATCTGTCATGTGACATCTGTCATCTGTCATCTGTCATCTGTCATCTGTCATTTGACATCTGTCATCTGTCATCTGTCACCTGTCATCTGTCATCTGTCATCTGTCATCTGTCATCTGTCATCTGTCATCTGTCATCTGTCGTCTGTCATCTGTCATCTGTCATCTGTCATCTGTCATCCGTCATCTGTCATCTGTCATCCGTCATCTGTCATCTGTCATCTGTCATCTGTCATCTGTCATCTGTAATCTGTCATCTGTCATCTGTCGTCTGTCATCTGTCATCTGTCATCTGTCATCTGTCATCTGTCATCCGTCATCTGTCATCTGTCATCTGTCATCTGTCATCTGTCATCTGTCATCTGTAATCTGTCATCTGTCATCTGTCGTCTGTCATCTGTCATCTGTCATCTGTCATCTGTCATCTGTCATCTGTCATCTGTCATCTGTCATTTGTCATTTGTCATCTGTCATGTGTCACCTGTGATGTGTCAGCTGTCATCTATCATCTGTCATTTGTCATCTGTCATCTCTCGTGTCTCACCTGTTATGTGTCATCTGTCATCTGTCATCTATCACCTGTCATTTGTCATCTGTCATCTGTCATGTGACATCTGTCATCTGTCATCTGTCATCTGTCATCTGTCATTTGACATCTGTCATCTGTCATCTGTCATCTGTCACCTGTCATCTGTCATCTGTCATCTGTCATCTGTCATCTGTCATCTGTCATCTGTCATCTGTCATCTGTCGTCTGTCATCTGTCATCTGTCATCTGTCATCTGTAATCTGTCATCTGTCATCTGTCGTCTGTCATCTGTCATCTGTCATCTGTCATCTGTCATCTGTCATCTGTCATCTGTCATTTGTCATTTGTCATCTGTCATGTGTCACCTGTGATGTGTCAGCTGTCATCTATCATCTGTCATTTGTCATCTGTCATCTCTCGTGTCTCACCTGTTATGTGTCATCTGTCATCTGTCATCTATCACCTGTCATTTGTCATCTGTCATCTGTCATGTGACATCTGTCATCTGTCATCTGTCATCTGTCATCTGTCATTTGACATCTGTCATCTGTCATCTGTCATCTGTCACCTGTCATCTGTCATCTGTCATCTGTCATCTGTCATCTGTCATCTGTCATCTGTCATCTGTCATCTGTCATCTGTCATCTGACATCTGACATCTGTCATCTGTCATCTGTCACTTCTCATCTGTCATCTGTCATCTGTCATCTGTCATCTGTCATCTGTCATCTGTCATCTGTCATCTGTCATCTGTCATCTGTCATCTCTCATCTGTCATTTGTCATTTGTCATCTGTCATGTGTCACCTGTGATGTGTCAGCTGTCATCTATCACCTGTTATTTGTCATCTGTCATCTGTTCACTGTCATCTGTCAGCTGTCATCTTTCATCTGTCAACTGTTATGTATCACCTGTGATGTGTCATCTGTCATCTGTTATCTGTCATCTGCCATCTGTCATCTGTTATCTGTCAGCTGTCATCTGTCATCTATCATCTGTCATTTGTCATCTGTCATCTGCCATCTGTCATCTCTCGTGTCTCACCTGTGATGTGTCATCTGTCATCTGTCATCTATCACCTGTCATTTGTCATCTGTCATGTGACATCTGTCATCTGTCATCTGTCATCTGTCATCTGTCATCTGTCATCTGTCATTTGACATCTGTCATCTGTCATCTGTCACCTGTCACCTGTCATCTGTCATCTGTCATCTGTCACCTGTCATCTGTCATCTGTCATCTGTCATCTGTCATCTGTCATCTGTCATCTGTCATCTGTCATCTGTCATCTGTCATCTGTCATCTGTCATCTGTCATCTGTCATCTGTCATCTGTCATCTATCATTTGTCATTTGTCATCTGTCATCTGCCATCTGTCAGCTCTCGTGTCTCACCTGTGATGTGTCATCTGTCATCTGTCATCTATCACCTGTCATTTGTCATCTGTCATCTGTCATGTGACATCTGTCATCTGTCATCTGTCATCTGTCATCTGTCATCTGTCAACTGTCATCTGTCATTTGACATCTGTCATCTGCCATCTGTCATCTCTCGTGTCTCACCTGTGATGTGTCATCTGTCATCTGTCATCTATCACCTGTCATTTGTCATCTGTCATCTGTCATGTGACATCTGTCATCCGTCATCTGTCATCTGTCATCTGTCATCTATCATCTGTCATTTGTCATCTGTCATCTGTCATCTGTCATCTGTCATCTGTCATCTGTCATCTGTCATCTGTCATCTGTCATCTGTCATCTGTCATCTGTCATCTGTCATCTGTCATCTGTCATCTGTCATCTGTCATCTGTCATCTGTCTTCCGTCATCTGTCATCTGTCATCTGTCATCTGTCATCTGTCATCTGTCATCTGTCATCTGTCATCTGTCATCTGTAATCTGTCATCTGTCATCTGTCGTCTGTCATCTGTCATCTGTCATCTGTCATCTGTCATCTGTCATCTGTCATCTGTCATCTGTCATCTGTCATCCGTCATCTGTCATCTGTCATCTGTCATCTGTCATCTGTCATCTGTCATCTGTCATCTGTCATCTGTCATCTGTCATCTGTCATCTGTCATCTGTCATCTGTCATCTGTAATCTGTAATCTGTCATCTGTCATCTGTCATCTGTCATCTGTCATGTGACATCTGTCATCTGTCATCTGTCATCTGTCATCTGTCATCTGACATCTGACATCTGTCAACTGTCATCTGTCACTTGTCATCTGTCATCTGTCATCTGTCATCTGTTATCTGTCATCTGTCATCTGTCATCTGTCATCTGTCATCTGTCATCTGTCATCTGTCATCTGTCATCTGTCATCTGTCACCTGTCATGTGACATCTGTCATCTGTCATCTGTCATCTGTCATCTGTCATCTGTCATCTGTCACCTGTCATCTGTCATCTGTCATCTTTCATCTGTTATCTGTCATCTGTCATCTGTCATCTGTTATCTGTCATCTGTCATCTGTCATCTGTCATGTGACATCTGTCACCTGTCATCTGTCATCTGTCATCTGTCATCTGACATCTGACATCTGTCATCTGTCATCTGTCACTTCTCATCTGTCATCTGTCATCTGTCATCTGTCATCTGTCATCTGTCATCTGTCATCTGTCATCTGTCATCTGTCATCTGTCATTTGTCATTTGTCATCTGTCATGTGTCACCTGTGATGTGTCAGCTGTCATCTATCACCTGTTATTTGTCATCTGTCATCTGTTCACTGTCATCTGTCAGCTGTCATCTTTCATCTGTCAACTGTTATGTATCACCTGTGATGTGTCATCTGTCATCTGTTATCTGTCATCTGCCATCTGTCATCTGTTATCTGTCAGCTGTCATCTGTCATCTATCATCTGTCATTTGTCATCTGTCATCTGCCATCTGTCATCTCTCGTGTCTCACCTGTGATGTGTCATCTGTCATCTGTCATCTATCACCTGTCATCTGTCATCTGTCATCTGTCATCTGTCATCTGTCATCTGTCATCTGTCATCTGTCATCTGTCATCTGTCATCTGTCATCTGTCATCTGTCATCTGTCATCTGTCATCTATCATCTGTCATCTGTCATCTATCATGCGTCAACTCTAATCTGTCATCTGTCATCTGTCATCTGTCATCTGTCATCTGTCATCTGTCATCTGTCATCTGTCATCTTTCATCTGTCATCTGTCATCTGTCATCTGTTATCTGTCATCTGTCATCTGTCATCTGTCATGTGACATCTGTCACCTGTCATCTGTCATCTGTCATCTGTCATCTGACATCTGACATCTGTCATCTGTCATCTGTCACTTCTCATCTGTCATCTGTCATCTGTCATCTGTCATCTGTCATCTGTCATCTGTCATCTGTCATCTGTCATCTGTCATCTGTCATCTGTCATCTGTCATCTGTCATCTGTCATTTGTCATTTGTCATCTGTCATGTGTCACCTGTGATGTGTCAGCTGTCATCTATCACCTGTTATTTGTCATCTGTCATCTGTTCACTGTCATCTGTCAGCTGTCATCTTTCATCTGTCAACTGTTATGTATCACCTGTGATGTGTCATCTGTCATCTGTTATCTGTCATCTGCCATCTGTCATCTGTTATCTGTCAGCTGTCATCTGTCATCTATCATCTGTCATTTGTCATCTGTCATCTGCCATCTGTCATCTCTCGTGTCTCACCTGTGATGTGTCATCTGTCATCTGTCATCTATCACCTGTCATTTGTCATCTGTCATGTGACATCTGTCATCTGTCATCTGTCATCTGTCATCTGTCATCTGTCATCTGTCATCTGTCATTTGACATCTGTCATCTGTCATCTGTCACCTGTCACCTGTCATCTGTCATCTATCATCTGTCATCTGTCATCTGTCATCTGTCATCTGTCATCTGTCATCTGTCATCTGTCATCTGTCATCTGTCATCTGTCATCTGTCATCTGTCATCTGTCATCTGTCATCTGTCATCTGTCATCTGTCATCCGTCATCTGTCATCTGTCATCTGTCATCTGTCATCTGTCATCTGTCATCTGTCATCTCTCATCTGTCATCTGTCATCTGTAATCTGTCATCTGTCATCTGTCATCTGTCATCTGTCATCTGTCATCTGTCATCTGTCATCTGTCATCTGTCATCTGTCATCTGTAATCTGTCATCTGTCATCCGTCATCTGTCATCTGTCATCTGTCATCTGTCATCTGTCATCTGTCATCTGTCATCTGTCATCTGTCATTTGTCATCTGTCATGTGTCACCTGTGATGTGTCAGCTGTCATCTATCACCTGTTATTTGTCATCTGTCATCTGTTCACTGTCATCTGTCAGCTGTCATCTTTCATCTGTCAACTGTTATGTATCACCTGTGATGTGTCATCTGTCATCTGTTATCTGTCATCTGCCATCTGTCATCTGTTATCTGTCAGCTGTCATTTGTCATCTATCATCTGTCATTTGTCATCTGTCATCTGCCATCTGTCATCTATCATTTGTCATTTGTCATCTGTCATCTGCCATCTGCCAGCTCTCGTGTCTCACCTGTGATGTGTCATCTGTCACCTGTCATCTGTCATCTGTCATCTGTCATCTGTCATCTGTCATCTGTCATCTGTCATCTGTCATCTGTCATCTGTCATCTGTCATCTGTCATCTGTCATCTATCATTTGTCATTTGTCATCTGTCATCTGCCATCTGCCAGCTCTCGTGTCTCACCTGTGATGTGTCATCTGTCATCTGTCATCTATCACCTGTCATTTGTCATCTGTCATCTGTCATGTGACATCTGTCATCTGTCATCTGTCATCTGTCATCTGTCAACTGTCATCTGTCATTTGACATCTGTCATCTGCCATCTGTCATCTCTCGTGTCTCACCTGTGATGTGTCATCTGTCATCTGTCATCTCTCACCTGTCATTTGTCATCTGTCATCTGTCATGTGACATCTGTCATCCGTCATCTGTCATCTGTCATCTGTCATCTGTCATCTATCATCTGTCATTTGTCATCTGTCATCTGTCATCTGTCATCTGTCATCTGTCATCTGTCATCTGTCATCTGTCATCTGTCATCTGTCATCTGTCATCTGTCATCTGTCATCTGTCATCTGTCATCTGTCATCTGTCATCTGTCATCTGTCATCTGTCATCTGTCATCTGTCATCTGTCATCTGTCATCTGTCATCTGTCATCTGTCATCTGTCATCTGTCATCTGTCATCTGTCATCTGTCATCTGTCATCTGTCATCTGTCATCTGTCATCTGTCATCTGTCATCTGTCATCTGTCATCCGTCATCTGTCATCTGTCATCTGTCATCTGTCATCTGTCATCTGTCATCTGTCATCTGTCATCTGTAATCTGTCATCTGTCATCTGTCGTCTGTCATCTGTCATCTGTCATCTGTGATCTGTCATCTGTCATCTGTCATCTGTCATCCGTCATCTGTCATCTGTCATCTGTCATCTGTCATCTGTCATCTGTCATCTGTCATCTGTCATCTGTCATCTGTCATCTGTCATCTGTCATCTGTCATCTGTAATCTGTAATCTGTCATCTGTCATCTGTCGTCTGTCATCTGTCATCTGTCATCTGTCATCTGTCATCTGTCATCTGTCATCTGTCATTTGTCATCTGTCATCTGTCATCTGTCATTTGTCATTTGTCATCTGTCATGTGTCACCTGTGATGTGTCAGCTGTCATCTATCATCTGTCATTTGTCATCTGTCATCTGTCATCTGTCATCTGTCATCTGTCATCTGTCATCTGTCATCTGTCATCTGTCATCTGTCATCTGTCATCTGTCATCTGTCATCTGTCATCTGTCATCTGTCATCTGTCATCTGTTATCTGTCATCTGTCATCTGTCATCTGTCATCTGTCATCTGTCATCTGTCATCTGTCATCTGTCATCTGTCATCTGTCATCTGTCATCTGTCATCTGTAATCTGTCATCTGTCATCTGTCGTCTGTCATCTGTCATCTGTCACTTGTCATCTGTCATCTGTCATCTATCATCTGTCATCTGTCATGTGTCACCTGTGATGTGTCATTTCACATCTGTCAACTGTCATTTGTTATCTGTCATCTGTCATCTGTCATCTGTCATCTGTCATCTGTCATATGTCATCTGTCATCTGTCATCTGTCATCTGTCATCTGTCATCTGTCATCTGTCATCTGTCATCTGTCATCTGTCATCTGTCATCTGTCATCTGTCATCTGTCATCTGTCATCTGTCATCTGTCATCCGTCATCTGTCATCTGTCATCTGTCATCTGTCATATGTCTTCTGTCATCTGACATCTGACGTCTGTCACCTGTCATCTGTCACTTGTCATCTGTCATCTGTCATCTGTCTTCTGTCATCTGTCATCTGTCATCTGTCATCTGTCATCTGTCATCGGTCATCTGTCATCTGTCATCTGTCATGTGACATCTGTCATCTGTCATCTGTCATCTGTCATCTGTCATCTGACATCTGACATCTGTCAACTGCCATCTGTCACTTGTCATCTGTCATCTGTCATCTATCATCTGTCATCTGTCATGTGTCACCTGTGATGTGTCATTTCACATCTGTCAACTGTCATTTGTTATCTGTCATCTGTCATCCGTCATCTGTCATCTGTCATCTGTCATCTGTCATCTGTCATCTGTCACCTGTCATGTGACATCTGTCATCTGTCATCTGTCATCTGACATCTGTCATCTGTCATCTGTCACCTGTCACCTGTCATCTGTCACCTGTCATCTGTCATCTGTTATCTGTCATCTGTCATCTGTCATCTGTCATCTGTCATCTGTCATCTGTCATCTTTCATCTGTCATCTGTCATGTGTCACCTGTGATGTGTCATTTCACATCTGTCAACTGTCATTTGTTATCTGTCATCTGTCATCCGTCATCTGTCATCTGTCATCTGTCATCTGTCATCTGTCATCTGTCATCTGTCATCTGTCAACTGTTATGTATCACCTGTGATGTGTCATCTGTCATCTGTTATCTGTCATCTGCCATCTGTCATCTGTTATCTGTCAGCTGTCATCTGTCATCTATCATCTGTCATTTGTCATCTGTCATCTGCCATCTGTCATCTCTCGTGTCTCACCTGTGATGTGTCATCTGTCATCTGTCATCTATCACCTGTCATTTGTCATCTGTCATGTGACATCTGTCATCTGTCATCTGTCATCTGTCATCTGTCATCTGTCATTTGACATCTGTCATCTGTCATCTGTCATCTGTCATCTGTCATCTGTCATCTGTCATCTGTCATCTGTCATCTGTCATCTGTCATCTGTCATCTGTCATCTGTCATCTGTCATCTGTCATCTGTCATCTGTCATCTGTCATCTGTCATCTGTCATCTGTCATCTGTCATCTGTCATCTGTCATCTGTCATCTGTCATCTCTCATCTGTCATCTGTCATCTGTAATCTGTCATCTGTCATCTGTCGTCTGTCATCTGTCATCTGTCATCTGTCATCTGTCATCTGTCATCTGTCATCTGTCATCTGTCATCTGTCATCTGTCATCTGTCATCTGTCATCTGTCATCTGTCATCTGTCATCTGTCATCTGTCATCTGTCATCTGTCATCTGTCATCTGTCATTTGTCATTTGTCATCTGTCATGTGTCACCTGTGATGTGTCAGCTGTCATCTATCACCTGTTATTTGTCATCTGTCATCTGTTCACTGTCATCTGTCAGCTGTCATCTTTCATCTGTCAACTGTTATGTATCACCTGTGATGTGTCATCTGTCATCTGTTATCTGTCATCTGCCATCTGTCATCTGTTATCTGTCAGCTGTCATCTGTCATCTATCATCTGTCATTTGTCATCTGTCATCTCTCGTGTCTCACCTGTGATGTGTCATCTGTCATCTGTCATCTATCACCTGTCATTTGTCATCTGTCATCTGTCATGTGACATCTGTCATCTGTCATCTGTCATCTGTCATCTGTCATTTGACATCTGTCATCTGTCATCTGTCACCTGTCATCTGTCATCTGTCATCTGTCATCTGTCATCTGTCATCTGTCATCTGTCATCTGTCGTCTGTCATCTGTCATCTGTCATCTGTTATCTGTCATCTGCCATCTGTCATCTGTTATCTGTCAGCTGTCATCTGTCATCTATCATCTGTCATTTGTCATCTGTCATCTCTCGTGTCTCACCTGTGATGTGTCATCTGTCATCTGTCATCTATCACCTGTCATTTGTCATCTGTCATCTGTCATGTGACATCTGTCATCTGTCATCTGTCATCTGTCATCTGTCATTTGACATCTGTCATCTGTCATCTGTCACCTGTCATCTGTCATCTGTCATCTGTCATCTGTCATCTGTCATCTGTCATCTGTCATCTGTCGTCTGTCATCTGTCATCTGTCATCTGTCATCTGTCATCCGTCATCTGTCATCTGTCATCCGTCATCTGTCATCTGTCATCTGTCATCTGTCATCTGTCATCTGTAATCTGTCATCTGTCATCTGTCGTCTGTCATCTGTCATCTGTCATCTGTCATCTGTCATCTGTCATCCGTCATCTGTCATCTGTCATCTGTCATCTGTCATCTGTCATCTGTCATCTGTAATCTGTCATCTGTCATCTGTCGTCTGTCATCTGTCATCTGTCATCTGTCATCTGTCATCTGTCATCTGTCATCTATCATCTGTCATTTGTCATTTGTCATCTGTCATGTGTCACCTGTGATGTGTCAGCTGTCATCTATCATCTGTCATTTGTCATCTGTCATCTCTCGTGTCTCACCTGTTATGTGTCATCTGTCATCTGTCATCTATCACCTGTCATTTGTCATCTGTCATCTGTCATGTGACATCTGTCATCTGTCATCTGTCATCTGTCATCTGTCATTTGACATCTGTCATCTGTCATCTGTCATCTGTCACCTGTCATCTGTCATCTGTCATCTGTCATCTGTCATCTGTCATCTGTCATCTGTCATCTGTCATCTGTCGTCTGTCATCTGTCATCTGTCATCTGTCATCTGTAATCTGTCATCTGTCATCTGTCGTCTGTCATCTGTCATCTGTCATCTGTCATCTGTCATCTGTCATCTGTCATCTGTCATCTGTCATTTGTCATTTGTCATCTGTCATGTGTCACCTGTGATGTGTCATCTGTCATCTATCATCTGTCATTTGTCATCTGTCATCTCTCGTGTCTCACCTGTGATGTGTCATCTGTCATCTGTCATCTATCACCTGTCATTTGCCATCTGTCATCTGTCATGTGACATCTGTCATCTGTCATCTGTCATCTGTCATCTGTCATTTGACATCTGTCATCTGTCATCTGTCACCTGTCACCTGTCATCTGTCATCTGTCATCTGTCATCTGTCATCTGTCATCTGTCATCTGTCGTCTGTCATCTGTCATCTGTCATCCGTCATCTGTCATCTGTCATCTGTCATCTGTCATCTGTCATCTGTCATCTGTCATCTGTCATCTGTAATCTGTCATCTGTCATCTGTCGTCTGTCATCTGTCATCTGTCATCTGTCATCTGTCATCCGTCATCTGTCATCTGTCATCCGTCATCTGTCATCTGTCATCTGTCATCTGTGATCTGTCATCTGTCATCTGTCATCTGTAATCTGTCATCTGTCATCTGTCGTCTGTCATCTGTCATCTGTCATCTGTCATCTGTCATCTGTCATCTGTCATCTGTCATTTGTCATTTGTCATCTGTCATGTGTCACCTGTGATGTGTCAGCTGTCATCTATCATCTGTCATTTGTCATCTGTCATCTGTCATCTGTCATCTGTCATCTGTCATCTGTCATCTGTCATCTGTCATCTGTCATCTGTCATCTGTCATCTGCCATCTGTCATCTGTCATCTGTCATCTGTCATCTGTCATCTGTCATTTGTCATCTGTCATCTGTCATCTGTCATCTGTCATCTGTCATCTGTCATCTGTCATCTGTCATCTGTCATCTGTCATCTGTCATCTGTCATCTGTCATCTGTCATCTGTCATCTGTCATCTGTCATCTGTCATCTGTAATCTGTCATCTGTCATCTGTCGTCTGTCATCTGTCATCTGTCATCTGTCACTTGTCATCTGTCATCTGTCATCTATCATCTGTCATCTGTCATGTGTCACCTGTGATGTGTCATTTCACATCTGTCAACTGTCATTTTTTATCTGTCATCTGTCATCTGTCATCTGTCATCTGTCATCTGTCATCTGTCATCTGTCATCTGTCATCTGTCATCTGTCATCTGTCATCTGTCATCTGTCATCTGTCATCTGTCATCTGTCATCTGTCATCTGTCATCTGTCATCCGTCATCTGTCATCTGTCATCTGTCATCTGTCATATGTCTTCTGTCATCTGACATCTGACGTCTGTCACCTGTCATCTGTCACTTGTCATCTGTCATCTGTCATCTGTCATCTGTCATCTGTCATCTGTCATCTGTCATCTGTCATCTGTCATCTGTCATCTGTCATCGGTCATCTGTCATCTGTCATCTGTCATGTGACATCTGTCATCTGTCATCTGTCATCTGTCATCTGTCATCTGTCATCTGTCATCTGACATCTGACATCTGTCAACTGTCATCTGTCACTTGTCATCTGTCATCTGTCATCTGTCATCTATCATCTGTCATCTGTCATGTGTCACCTGTGATGTGTCATTTCACATCTGTCAACTGTCATTTGTTATCTGTCATCTGTCATCTGTCATCTGTCATCTGTCATCTGTCATCTGTCATCTGTCATCTGTCATCTGTCATCTGTCATCTGTCATCTGTCATCTGTCATCTGTCATCTGTCATCTGTCATCTGTCATCTGTCATCTGTCATCTGTCATCTGTCATCTGTCATCCGTCATCTGTCATCTGTCATCTGTCATATGTTCTGTCATCTGACATCTGACGTCTGTCACCTGTCATCTGTCACTTGTCATCTGTCATCTGTCATCTGTCATCTGTCATCTGTCATCTGTCATCTGTCATCTGTCATCTGTCATCTGTCATCTGTCATCTGTCATCGGTCATCTGTCATCTGTCATCTGTCATGTGACATCTGTCATCTGTCATCTGTCATCTGTCATCTGTCATCTGTCATCTGTCATCTGACATCTGACATCTGTCAACTGTCATCTGTCACTTGTCATCTGTCATCTGTCATCTGTCATCTGTCATCTGTCATCGGTCATCTGTCATCTGTCATCTGTCATGTGACATCTGTCATCTGTCATCTGTCATCTGTCATCTGTCATCTGTCATCTGTCATCTGTCATCTGTCATCTGTCATCTGTCATCTGTAATCTGTCATCTGTCATCTGTCGTCTGTCATCTGTCATCTGTCATCTGTCACTTGTCATCTGTCATCTGTCATCTATCATCTGTCATCTGTCATGTGTCACCTGTGATGTGTCATTTCACATCTGTCAACTGTCATTTGTTATCTGTCATCTGTCATCTGTCATCTGTCATCTGTCATCTGTCATCTGTCATCTGTCATCTGTCATCTGTCATCTGTCATCTGTCATCTGTCATCTGTCATCTGTCATCTGTCATCCGTCATCTGTC